>NC_047119.1:73911603-74031714 GCF_902500255.1 Thalassophryne amazonica | reverse complement strand
GGCAGGAGGGGGGGAGAGAAGCAGAGTGAGAGGCAGAGAGGGAGGGAGAGGCAGGGAGAGGGAGAAAGGGAGAGAGAGAGAGAGTGAGAGAGGGATAAAGGGAGAGAGAAAGAGAGGGGGAGAGGCAGAGAGAGAGAAAGAGGGAGAGAGGCAGAGAGAGAAAGAGGGAGAGAGAGGGAGAAAGGGAGAGAGGGGGGAGCAGAGAGGGGGGGAGAGAGAGGGATAAAGAGAGAGAGAGGGGGAGAGGCAGAGAGAGAGAAAGAGGGAGAGAGAGGGGGGAGGGAGAGAGAGAGGCAGAGAGAGAGGGAGAAAGGGAGAGAGAGAGGGAGAAAGCGAGAGAGAGAGAGAGGAAGAGAGGGGGAGAGTCAGAGAGAGAGAGAAAGGGAGAGAGGCAGAGAGAGAGAGGGACAGAGAGAGAGAGGGAGGAGAGGGAGGGGGAGAGAGAGAGGCAGAGAGAGAGAGGCAGAGAGGGAGGGGGAGAGAGAGAGAGGGGTAGAGGGGGGGAGGGAGAGAGAGACAGAGGGAGACACATTTTAGAAACTTGGGGAATGCCTGTTAAATGTCTGCGGGCCTAATGCAGCAGAGATTATGTCTGGTGTGAACCATTTTTTTTTTTACCTCGTGTGATTACCCTGAAATACATTTTTTGTGGTACCTACAGTGGTGTTCACAATAATAGTAGTGTGGCATTCAGTCAGTGAGTTCGTCAGTTTTGTGGAACAAACAGGTGTGAATCAGGTGTCCCCTATTTAAGGATGAAGCCAGCACCTGTTGAACATGCTTTTCTCTTTGAAAGCCTGAGGAAAATGGGACGTTCAAGACATTGTTCAGAAGAACAGTGTAGTTTGATTAAAAAGTTGATTGGAGAGGGGAAAACGTATACACAGGTGCAAAAAATTATAGGCTGTTCATCTACAATGATCTCCAATGCTTTAAAATGGACAAAAAAACAAAACAAAAAAAAAAACAGACGCGCCGAAGAAAACGGAAAACAACCATCAAAATGGATAGAAGAATAACCAGAATGGCAAAGGCTCACCCACTGATCAGCTCCAGGATGATCAAAGACAGTCTGGAGTTACCTGTAAGTGCTGTGACAGTTAGAAGACGCCTGTGTGAAGCTAATTTATTTACAAGAATCCCCCACAAAGTCCCTCTGTTAAATAAAAGACGTGCAGAAGAGGTTACAATTTGCCAAAGAACACATCAACTGGCCTAAAGAGAAATGGAGGAATATTTTGTGGACTGATGAGAGTAAAATTGTTCTTTTTGGGTCCAAGAGCCGCAGACAGTTTCTGAGACGACCCCCAAACTCTGAATTCAAGCCACAGTTCACAGTGAAGACAGTGAAGCATGGTGGTGCAAGCATCATGATATGGGCATGTTTCTCCTACTATGGTGTTGGGCCTATATATCACATACCAGGTATCATGGATCAGTTTGGATATGTCAAAATACTTGAAGAGGTCATGTTGCCTTATGCTGAAGAGGACATGCCCTTGAAATGGGTGTTTCAACAAGACAATGACCCCAAGCACACTAGTAAACCAGCAAAATCTTGGTTCCAAACCAACAAAATTAATGCCTCACAGATGTGAAGAAATCATGAAAAACTGTGGTTATACAACTAAATACTAGTTTAGTGATTCACAGGATTGTTAAAAAACATAATAGTTTTGAGTTTGTAGCGTCAACAGCAGATGCTACTATTATTGTGAACACCCCCTTTTCTACTTTTTTTTTTACTAATAGCCCAATTTCATAGCCTTAAGAGTGTGCATATCATGAATACTTGATCTTGTTGGATTTGTGAGAATCTACTGAATCTACTGGTACCTTGTTTCCCATGTAACAATAAGAAATATACTCAAAACCTGGATTAATCTTTTTAGTCACATAGCACTACTATTATTCTGAACACTACTGTATCTATTCAGCATGTGAATCACTGATGACGATTCGATATGCACCTCCATACACTACCAGCGATACGATACATATAGCGACACATGAGGATACAATGTGATATGATTCGTCCCTATTCCCGATTCAATGCGATTTGATGATGATTCATTTCGTCACAATGCAATACAATGCAATTTGGTGTGATACGATTGATGATGGATATTAAATCGATTTTATTGATATCAATGCCATTATCGATTCCGCTTATTGATCCAATTCTTTATCGATTCCATTATCATTACCTACTTTTGTGTACTAAAAGTAGGTTTTATAGGTTTTCTATGTCAACAACATTTTGAGTCTTAAAGAAAATAAATATGAAGTTGGTCACTGAATTCTTGATCTCTGGACTTAAATAAAAATAAATAGCATCTGTAGTTTTTGTTAAAAGCATTTCCTTTCAGATATTAATGACAAAAATGTAACTCCGTAGACTCTGAGCTGAGCTCTTGTTGCCGGCTGCGCTGCACGTCAGGATGTAATTCATAAAAAAAGGACAATGTCTTATTTTGGGGGGCAAAAAAAAAACTTTTGGTCTGTAGTAGTTTATTGTTTGTATTATAATGTTTGGAAAGAGGTGTCATTTGATTTAAAACAGCGATTTGGTCTGAAGTTATTAATTACGACTGAAATCGTAATTGGACCTGTGCACTTAGTCCCACAAAACAGAGGTTATTATTTATTGTTATTATTATTGTTTCCATTACCTGATGGACAACTTCAGTTTATGCACCGGCTGGTGCTCATGCCAGAGAACTAGTGTCTCAGACCAAATGGTCCACCCCTACAAAAATGGGTCTGCCCTGCCTCCACTGCGCATGTGTCATTTTGGCGCTCAGCAGCTCATCTGGGTCTGACTCTCTTCACCCAAAGCGATCAAATGGAATATGTGATTATTAAACATCAGATGACAAAGTAAAACCTCTTAAATCATTCTAAAGTCAGTTTTAAGCAGAAACGAGGTGATAATCGGTGACGTTTTGAAAATGACCGGCGCGCGGTGAAAGCATCAGCTAGCAGCTCATGTAGCCGCAGCGCTCTGATTGCTTCCTCTGTCTTTTATAATAAAATAATGCTGAATTTATGTGGAAATAGTTGTTGTAGAAAAGCTTCAGATATTTGTTGCTGAAACAGATGATGACTGGAGGCAGTTTGAAGCAGAAACGATCCGTGAACCGCAGTTGATGATGCATGTGCAGTAAAGGCAGGGCGGACCGAATTTTTAGGGGGGACCGTTTGATCGGCGACACTGGCTCTCACGCCAGAGAACCATCATGTAAAACTCCAGTGTGGAACGAAGGACAATTCTGGTTTCTTGCCCACAAGAAGATAAGAGTGTTATGTGTTGGACGCGGGCGGAGAACCGACCAGCGTTTGAAGTAGGACCCAGTATAAAATAAGCAGAGCACGGTACAAAGGATAACAGAATTTAATAACATAACAGTGAGTGCTAAATAATAACAAATGATTGCGCGGTCTGGCGAGGTGGAATAATGGTGCGCTCCCAGCAGCACAAACGGTCCGGAGCCAGAACAGTTCGGACCCAAGGACCCCGCCGACACCCCCCAGGTGGCCGCGACCAACTGAGTCTGTGAAAGAAGAAACCATCATGTGAGTCCACCACTCCACACACAGAGAGACCACTCAAAGGTGTACATAAACAGCAAACACTTCCTGGCTTAATTACCAATCAGCTTCCCACCCTGCAGGCATGGAACACCCAGTTCAATTCTCCACTGCAGTGGAAGCTGATTAAACGACTAACATAACAGCTCAATATAATAAGGTGTGAGGGACAGCACATTTACTGACTGTACTCATGTTAGTCAAAAAACCTAAAGTACCTCAGGAAGTGTGCTGAAGAGCGTGAGACCTCACCCCCTCCTCTTTCACAGACCATGGCATCAAACCTGGTACGGTCTCTGCATCCATGATGATGAGATGGCTCTCTAGACGACGATCTCACCCGTCTGGTCACAAGGTCGAGTCTCTGGCAAATACACACTGTGTACTCCAGACTTAAATGCAACCATGCCCCAATCCATAAAGATGCACCACAGCTGTGAGTCCTGACAAGCTGCACATGACAAGCTTCAGGTGATCAGGGTGAGGTCCTAATAACTCAGCCACACAGCCACTCAGTCCTGAACGCATGCCACCTGGAAGGAAAAACAAAAGACAGAAAACAGAAGACAAACAAAAGCCAGCCAGGCACGCCAGGCACCCCAGCCACAACAAAGAGTCTCTGTTCATGACTTTAATCCACATAAAGCTGACTCATGATTGACATCTTTAAATGGCTTTGAGAGGAGTTGATGAAGAAATTGCTGACCTGCCGCTGGAAGTGAAGCACAGAACCACCGAACAGCAGGTGGAAGTGCTGCTTCGTGCTTCAAGCTTCAAGCAGACCTGCCACAGTCTGCAATCAACATAGAGAAATGATCATTTCCCGATAAACACCCTCAAAAACAACGGCCTATCCGGTGTCCCAAACTGAAGGACCCATAAGGGAATCGTTAAGCAAAAAGGCTCTTGATGTTAACATTTTTGTTGTGGAAGAAATGTGCTTTCTTGCTTCAATGTGCATCAGAAAAAAATCAGTGCAAGCAGGCAGCGAGCGATCTATCACGATTCAACCCGTCAATTGAATTGATGCACACTGAATGAATCATTGCACTCGCATTGCACACTTTTGTATCTAGGTACTGATTTGTATTGATAATAATCTCCAGATGCCAACTATCTATGTGTGATTGAGCTGTTTTTTTTTTTTTTTTTGCCTATTTTGGGGTCCTCAGGGGCCAAACGCAGCAAGGGGTACCAGGCAGACATCAGGTTCTTCATATGCCCCATCATTCTCGACATGATCTTGTACTCCACAATTTATACCAAGTTCATTTAACCAAACACCTCTTGCTGCTGCTGTAGACTTTAAAAGCAGCAGAAATGTTTCTCTTCCCTTCCCCAGATAATCCTGTCTCTGAGGTCTACAGACAATGCTTGGTTTGTGCTCTGACTGTCAACTGTGGGACCTTATATGTAGACAGGTGTGTGTCTTTCCAAATCATGTCCAGTCAACTGAATTGACCCCAGGTGGACTCCAGTTAAGCTGTAGAAACATCTCAAGGATGATCAGTGGAAACAGGAGGCACCTGAGCTCAATTTTCAGCTTCACGGTAAAAATTGTGAATACTTATGTACACTCTTATTTCATTTTAATTTTTTTCTTAATTTTCAAAAGTCTCAAAACATTTTTCACATTGTTATTATGGGGTATTGTGTGAAGAATTTGAAGGGGGAAAAATTAATTTCATCCATTTTGGAATAAGGCTGTCACATAAAATGTGGAAAAAGTGAAGCGCCATGAAAACTTTCTGGATACTCAGTGTATCAGAGGGTCACTAACAGCCGAAATCTGAGTCGTTATGATTTCTGTGTGACATGTTCTTTAACGACTGCATCACATTTATGATGTTCTTGATATATTTGGAATTCTTTTGACTTCTGACATGTCATCATCATTTTGATTAAAGAGGAAAAAATAAGTAACAAGTTTAAATTAAAATACAAATTACCTTTTGCAATGTATTTGTAACGTTTAATTTTTCTTTATTTTAAATGTTGAACCAATTCTTTCTCTTTCTTTCCAATCCCACAAAGAATTGTCATCAATGAAGTGTGATGTCTGTGATCACTTAAGCACACAGCACATCGCGTCCTGACAGAGGTAACTAACAAACTAAATACCACCGGGCGTCTGTCAGGACAGTGACCCGGGCTGTGGGCGCGGCACAGACCGCTGTATGGCAGTGCTGTTGTGGGTCAGGGTGGTGGAGGAAAAGCATTACCGTGTAAAGGTACCATGTATGAGGACCAATACATTCAGACTCTTTTGTTGACCTCCATCACCTTTCACCTCAAACAGCATCTTCCAGACTCTTTGATATATTTAATGGATTCTTCTGGTGCTTGAAAAAAGGTTCTTCTGTCAGTGATGGCAGGAACTTCGAGACATGATCGAGAGATGGCCCTGAATGCAAAGAGGAAGCTGAAGGAGTGTTCTGACCCAGTGGAGAAGCTGAGACTGCAGTGCCTGACCCGAGGTTCATCTGGAATCAAGGCTCTGGGCAAGTGAGTCCTGATATCAGCAGTTCCTTTGAGCCCTTGGGCCCATGGATGGTGTCTTTGGTCGGTTGTCATTGAATGTCAATTAGCACATGGCAGCTTATAGTTCCTCATATCTACATCTCAGTAAATGTGTTAAACCACACAGAACATACCATCATCTGTCTCAGACCGTCCATTTTTTT
Source organism: Thalassophryne amazonica (assembly GCF_902500255.1). Taxonomy (NCBI): domain Eukaryota; kingdom Metazoa; phylum Chordata; class Actinopteri; order Batrachoidiformes; family Batrachoididae; genus Thalassophryne; species Thalassophryne amazonica. The sequence goes on along the minus strand of NC_047119.1, from coordinate 74,025,439 downwards.
GAACAACAGTCTTAAATAATACAGAAATTTTGGTGTAACATTCATGTGACCCAGTAGCCACCAAATTATTATTTTCTTCATTTGTTCATCTTTTCCAGAATTTTTTCCAACAGCCTCTGCCAATTGTTTATTGTTTTGGGGGGTTCTTTCTTCAGTGCTCAGGAGGCTTAAGGTGCAGTGAGGGATCGGGCCCTTCAGAAACTTCCACATTTCCTCCTAATGAAGTCCTTTGTTGAGTTCTCTCTCTGTTTTGTTTCCAGTCCATCTAGAGACTTCCACATTTCCTCCTGATTAAGTCCGTTATTGAGTTCTCTGTCTGTTTTGTTTCCAGTCCATCTGGAAATGTCCACATTTCCTCCGAATGAAGTCTTTTGTTGAATTCCCTGTCTGTTTTGTTTCCAGTCCATCTAGAGACTTTCACATTTCCTCCTGATGAAGTCCTTTGTTAAGTGCCCTGTGTTTTGTTTCCAGTCCATCTAGAAACATCTACGTTTCCTCCTGATGATGTCCTGTGTTGAGGTCCCTGGTCCATCTAGAAACTTACACATTTCCTCCAGATGAAGTCCTTTGTTCAGTTAGTTCCCTGTCTGTTTTGTTTCCAGTACATCTAGAAACTTCCACAATTCCTCCCAATGAAGTCCTTTATTGAGTTCCCTGTCTGGTTTGTTTCTGGCCATGTAGAAACTTCCACATTTACTCCAGATGTAGTCCTTTTTTGAGTTCCCTGTCTGTTTTGTTTCCGGCCCATGTAGAAACTTCCACATTTACTACAGATGAAGTCCTTTATTGAGTTCCCTGTCTGGTTTGTTTCTGGTCCATCTAGAAACTTCCACATTTACTCCCAATGTAGTCCTTTATGGAGTTCTCAATTTCAATTTATTTTCAATTGCCAAAACACAACAGAGTTGCCTCAAGGCGCTTCACACAAGTAAAGTCTAACCTTACTAACCCCCAGAGCAGCAGTGGTAAGGAAAAACTCCCTCTGAGGAAGAAACTTCAAGCAGACCAGACTCAAAGGGGTGACCCTCTGCTTGGGCCATGATACAGACATGAATTACAGAACAATTCACAAATCGAATATACAGGAAATGCTGCATATAAACTTTCTATTTCGTGTCAAAAGTCTGGCAGCAGAATTTTGAACCAATTGGAGAGCCCTAATGCTGGACTGCGGTAAACCAGAAAATAGAACATTGCAGTAGTCCAATCTAGAAGAGACAAACACATGAATCAGGGTCTCAGCATCAGCCATAGACATGATGGGATGAATCTTTGCTATATTTCACAGGTGGACGAAAGCAGTCCTCATAATATTTCTAATGTGAAGGTCAAAGGACAATGTAGGATCAAAAATTTCCCCAAGGTTCATCACTCTGTCAGTGTGATGTATGACACACGAGCCGAGGCTAAGCGTTAACTGGTCAAATTGATGCCGATGTCTCACTGGACCAAGAACCATGATTTCAGCCTTATCAGAGTTTAAAAGTAGGAAGTTTCTAGACATCCAACTTCTCACTTCTCACTGATGCAAGGATTTTATGTGGACGAGATTACCAGCAGTTATCGGCATGTATAACTGAGTATCATCAGCATAGCAGTGAAAGGTAATCCCAAAGCGCCGCAATATGTGCCCTAGGGGTGCTATATGAAGGGAGAAAAGCAGGGGGCCTAAGACGGTCACAAAGGTTAGAGGTAGTGTTATTGTACAAGACACAGCAAGAACGGCTGGTCAAGTACAACCCCAATTCCAATGAAGTTGGGACGTTGTGTGAAATGTAAATAGAAACAGAATACAATGATTTTCAAATCCTCTTCAACCTATATTCAATTGAATACACGACAAAGACGAGATATTTAATGTTCAAACTCATAAAATTTATTGGTTTTGTGCAAATATTTGCTCATTTTGAAATGGATGCCTGCAACACGTTTTAAAAAACCTGGGACAGGGGCAACAAAAGACTTGGAAAGTTGATAAATGCTCAAAGGACACCTGTTTAATTAAATTTAATTTAATTAGCTTATAATGCGCCAAATCACAGCAAAAGCCCTCTCAAGGCACCTTACATGTTTGGAACATTCCACAGGTGAACAGGTTAATTGGAAACAGGTGAGTGTCAAGATTGGGTATAAAAGGAGCATCCCTAAAAGGCTCAGCCGTTCACAAGCATTGTGAACAACTACGTACAAAAATAGTCCAATTGCAAGGAATTTAGGGATTCCATCATCTACAGTCCATAGTATAATCAGAAGATTCAGAGAATCCAGACAACTTTCTACACGTAAGCAGCAAGGCCAAAAACCAACACTGAATGCCCATGACCTTCGATCCCTCAGGCGGCACAGCATTAAAAACCGACATCATTGTGTAAAGGATCTTACCGCGTGGGCTCAGGAACACTTCAGAAAACCATTGTCAGTTAACACAGTTTGTCGCTACATCTACAAGTGCAAGATAAAACTCTACCATGCAAAGCGAAAGCCAAACATCAACAGCATTCAGAAATGCTGCCACCTTCTCTGGGCCCAAGCTCATTTGAAATGGACAGATGCAAAGTGGAAAAGTGTGCTGTGGTCTGATGAGTACACATTTCAAATTGTCTTTGGAAATCATAGACGTCGTGTCCTCCGGACAAAAGAGGAAAAAGACCATCCAGATTGTTACCAGCACAAAGTTCAAAAGCCAGCATCTGTGATGGTATGGGGGTGTGTTAGTGCCCATGACATGGACAACTTACACATCTGTGATGGCACCATCAATGCTGAAAGGTACATCCAGGTTTTGGAGCAACACATGCTGCCATCCAAGCAACGTCTTTTTCAGGGACGTCCCTGCTTATTTCAGCAAGACAATGCCAAGCCACATTCTGCACGTGTTACAACAGCGTGGCTTCATAGTAAAAGAGTGTGGGTACTAGACTGGCCTGCCTGCAGTCCAGACCTGTCGCCCATTGAAAATGTGTGGCGCATTATGAAGCACAAAATACGACAACGGAGACCCCGGAGTGTTGAACAACTGAAGTCGTACATCAAGCAAGAATGGGAAAGAATTACACTTACAAAGCTTCAACAATTTGTGTCCTCAGTTCCCAAACGCTTATTGAGTGTTGTTAGAAGGAAAGGTGATGTAACACAGTGGGAAACATACCACTGTCCCAGCTTTTTGGAAACGTGTTGCAGGCATCCATTTCAAAATGAGCAAATATTTGCACAAAAACAATAAAGTTTATCAGTTTGAACATTAAATACCTTGTCTTTGTGGTGTATTCAACTGAATATAGGTTGAAGAGGATTTGAAAATCATTGTATTCTGTTTTTAATTTACATTTGACACAACGTCCCAACTTCATTGGAACTGGGGTTGTGTGACGTCAACCATGCAAGGGCACTCCCAGTAATCCCACAATGATTTTCCAGCCTATCAAGTAGAATTTGATGATCCATTGTATCAAATGCAGCACTGAGATCTAACAGCAACAGAACCGTAGTGGTGTCTGAATCCATTGTAAGCAGAAGATCATTCACCACTTTAGTGAGAGCCGTCTCTGTGGAATGATATTTTCTAAAAGTAGACTGCAGTGGCTCAAAGAGATTATTCTCAGTAAGATAGTCTACGAGCTGCTGTGATACTACTTTTTCCAGAATTTTAGAGCAAAATGATAGATTTGATATCGGCCGATAGTTTTTCAATACACTAGGGTCAAGATTAGGTTTCTTAAGTAATGGTTTTATCACTGTAGATTTGAAACATTCCAGAACAGATCCAGAAGTTAAAGAAAGATTAATAATTTCCAGCCCAAGAGTGGACCACAGGTTCTTAAACAGTTTTCTTGGTATAGGATCAAATAAACAGGTTGTGCTTTTTGTTGATGTTACGAGTTTCATCAGCATGTCTCGTGAGATACGATCAAATTCTGTAAATCTAGGTAATACCTCAGTAGTAGCGCCCATAGCAGGGTGTAGTGGCTGGGTTAAGGCATGCTGGGATATGTTTAACCTAATGTCCTCTATTTTCTTCTCAAAGTAATCCAGGAAATCGTGTTTTGTAAAAGGAGAGCAAACTGCAGGTGGTTGTCCATGAATAAGTGTTGCCACCGTGTCGAACAAGAACTTTGATTTCTGCTTGTTTTTGTTGATCAAATCAGAGTAGTAGGTCCACTTTGTAGCCAATAATGCATGCTTATCATCTAAGACAGCATCACACCACGCGAGGTGGAATACGTCTAATTTTGAATGATGTCATTTGCATTCTAGACCTCTGGCCTTATGCTTGACGCAACTAATCATTGAACCAAGGTGACTGTGTTTTGGGGGGGTGTGGTTTTAACACGGGTGGTGCAGTCATGTCGAGTGTAGTTTTGAGCACTGAGTTTAAACTGTCCAAAAGACTGTCTACTGACTGGGTATTAGAAATCCTAGATCTCTGACCACAGACCAAGCTGAGGCAGAGCAGAAGTGAACAAAAACAAAATGACATGTATTGTACAGTGTAAAAATAACCAATAAATGTACAAGAGGTAATATAGTCCGTGAGTAAAAGGTTTATGCTGTCATCTGGTGGAGGGAGTGCCTCCCTCCACAGCTGTCCAGCTCAGAATTAGGACAGATAAAGATACAAGATAAGATGAAATCAGGACCAGCAGCAACAGCTTTCAACAACAGACAGCAGACAATGGAATAATCTTTAATTTGTCTGTCTGAGATAATTTAAATGAACCCATTTGAGCAGTGACTTCCTTACCCAGCCATCCTGGGCTTGAGCAGTGAGAAATGATGTCGGGAGTTCCTGAGTACTGTGATTCTTGCTGTGGCTTGAAAAACATGATATCCTCTCATGGAACGTGGAGACGTGGCTGTGGTCTTCGGCTTGTCTGCATTGGAAACTTTGGAAATAATCCTGCAATTTGATGTGGCGTGACTTCCTGCTTAAATAATAGTTGTTATGTGCCAACGCGGGTTGAGGAGCGGACCTGCGTCTGACTGAACCCAGTGCTAAATAACCAGAAAGCGGTTCCAAAAACAAAACATTTATTTCCCTTTCTGTGCAATAATTGTGTACAACATAATATATGGTTTGTCTGGCGGAGTGAAGGACGGCGCGCTCTCCAGCGCCCAAAGGGATCGAAGTCCGGAGCTTCTGGACTCAAATTCACCGCCAAACACCCCCCAGGTGGACACGACAAACTGACTCTGTGAAGGATAGAAGAGGTGAGGTAAGTCAACAGCTACAACTAATATCCTTCAAAGGCACACACTATCAGCAACACATTCAGGTCTGAATTTAAGCTTTATGTAAATGAGCAGCTTCTCACAACAGGTGGAGGATCATCAGTCCGCACGCCACGGCAGTGAGAAGCGAGCTGCACAATTCTCATCAATGTTCAAATATACTGCGTAACAAAATACCAAATTACTATTAACACTTATTCAAACAATCATTCACCTCTGATGTGTGCTGACAGCATGTGTCCCTCACCCGTCCTCCTTCACAGGCACGATGTGTCAAACCCAGGCGCGGTCCTCAGCGTCTCACAAACGAATGTCACAAGGTCGAGTTCCCAGCAATTCTGCTTGAATCACTCATGGCTTAAATGCAGAACGCCATCTCATTATCTGCTTCAGCTGAAAGTCTTTAAGTCTGCACGTGAGCATCATCCACAGGTGCTGCGAGTCATTAGGCCTGCACATGAACATCCTCCACAAGTGCAGCCAATAATGTTGATGAGGGTGAAGGATTCTTCTGCCAGCACCTTCTCCACAGACAAAAACCAGTTTGCATACCACCTGGAGAGCAAAGAAAAGAAAACAACACAAAAACATCCAGCCAAATCCCCCAACACACAACAATAGTAATGCAATGATAAGAAGAAAAGTAATGATAGAGCTGATTATAAACAGGTGTGACTTGTAGCTTGCCTAAAAATTCAGTTGTTGTCCCAGAGACTGCTGTTTAATCTGGGAAGTCTTGCCAGTTTTTGTCTTGTACAACAGGTTTGTGTTGTGTGGCTGGGGGTGCCTGGCTGCCTTTTGTTTCTGTTTTCTGTCCTGTCTTTTGTTTTTCCTTCCAGGTGGCTTGCATTTGGGACTGAGTGGCTGTGTAGCTGAGTTTATCAGGACCTCACCCTGATCACCTGCGGCTCGTCAGGACTCACAGCTGTGGTGCATCTACATGGATTGGAACATGGTGGCATTTAAGACTGGAGTACACAGTGTGTATTTGCCAGAGACTCGACCTTGTGACCAGACGGGTGAGATCGTCGTCTCGGGAGCCATCTCATCATCAGTGGATGCAGAGAACGTCCAGGTTTGATGCATGGTCTGTGAAAGAGGAGGGGGTGAGTTCTCACGCTCGTCAGCACACTTCCTGAGGTACGTTAGATTTTGTGACTAACATTTATACAGTCAGTAAATGTGGTGTCCCTCACACCTTATTATATTGAGCTGTATGTTGGTCGTTTAAATCATCTTCCTCTGCAGTGGAGTTTTGTGAACTGGATGTTCCATGCCTGCAGGGTGGGAAGCTGATTAGTAATTAAGCCAGGAAGTGTTTGCTGTTTGTGCACCTTTGAGTGGTCTCTCTGTGTGTTGAGTGTGGACTCACATAATGATTTCTTCTTTCACAGACTCGGTTTGTCGCGGCCAGCTGGGGGGTGTCGGCGGGGTCCTTGGGTCCGAACTGGTTCTGCCTCCGGACCGTTTTGTGCTGCTGGGAGCACACCGCAAATCCGCCACGCCAGACCGCGCACTTATTTGTTTGTATTTTTTCACATCACTGTTATGTTTATTAAACTCTGTTATCCTTTGTACCGTGCTCTGCTTATTTTATACTGGGTCCTTCAAACGCTGGTCGGTTCTCCGGGCTGCGTCCGACACATAACAGTAGTCTCTGGCCAAACATCACGGACCCAGTGGTAGCAGAGACGGTAACGCGCCGGGAAGGCGGCAGCAGACGTTCAGAAGTTATCCGGATCAGTTGCGGGTGCTCTCCGCCCGGATGGTGCGTGTTGGAGAACCCATTACTGAATACTGATTTGAGCGCTCATGCAGCCGTGTTCCTGTGTGTGCCTTATCCGTGGGTCGTGGTGGAGTGTGACTGGCGACGGCTTCGCGTCACACTTCGACCGGATAAGAGGTTTAAACGGGAGCTGCAGGAGTGGGTCTGTAATGGGTGAACGCGCACGGCGGAGCTCTGTGGCACGGGTCGCGGTGCTTCCTGTGTTACAGTCGTAGCCCCGTTTCCCCGGGTAATGATAGCTACTGCGTCTGTTGTGTCAGCTCCGGTGTTATTTAGCTGAATCACATTTTTGGTTGTGTGTTGCACTCAGCTGCGCACAGAAAAGCAGCTCGTTTGTTTTCTCTGTCACCAAAGGGGGTTTTTCATTTTTAGCACTCTGGCTCCCTCTGTTGGTGACTGAGTCACATTACCGTCAAGCTCTTAAGTTGGAACAGGTGTGTTCCATTTGTTTGAGCTTGACGGTATAAATCACTTATTTGTTTTGTGTTAGTTCATTTTGTGTGGGTGTTTTTTGAGTTGGTTTTTGTGTGGGATTTGTTTGTTTTTTTACACTATTAGTGTCTGGGGTCGTGTCCCTGCAGTCTGTTTGGAGCACAAAAAGGACCCAAGCAACTTTATGTTAGTCTGATAGTCTTTCTTTTTATTTCTTTTAGTTTCACCTCCCAGGGTTTGATGGGACGGTCCCTTGGGGGGTGATGGGGGGGTAATTGGGTTGTTTTTTCTTTTTTTTTGTTTTGTTTTTTGTTATGCCCTCTCTTCTCCTCTGACTCCAGCCGGGTGAGCCGTAGAGTCGGCGTTGCTGGAGTGGTGCAGTTTGGTTATGCTGGGCGTTTCCCAGGTAACCTCTGCACCCGGGAGGGGAGGGGGGGGGTTTGGGGTATTTTCTTTTTGTTCCCTCTCTTCTCCTCTGGCTCCAGCCGTGTGAGCCGTAGTGTCGGCGTTGCTGGAGTGGTGCAGTTTGGTTATGCTGGGCGTTTCCCAGGTAACCTCTGCACCTGGGGGGGGGGGGGGGGTGTTTTTGTTTGTTGATTCCCTGTTCCACCTCCGGCTTCAGCGCGCCTTTGAGCCGTCTGCCATCGGCGTGGCTGAGGTTTGGGGCAGTGGGATATACCCGTGGCTGGTTTGGAAGTCAGAGGAGTGGCGCCGTTTTGTGCCGTCTGCCATAACCGCTGTTCCACTCCTCCCGGTTGGCTTCTGGGGTATAGTCACGGTTGGTGACACTGGACGTGCTTCCAGTTTCCACTGCGCCAAGGGGGTGGGGTTGGGGTTGTTTTGTTTGTATGCTTTTTTTTTCTCCTTTTGTTTTTCCCCCCAGTTTCCGCCCTCAGGGTTTGACTGTGGTGTCCTCTGGGGGGGAAAGGGCTGTGGGTCCATCTAGCCATAGACGGCCGGGGCTGGGTCCGTTGGTCATGAGGGGAGGCGTCTCCTGGAGTTGATGGAATGGTCCTCTGGGAGGCGCTGGGAGTCCCCGTGGGTGACATTGGATCCCAGAGGGACCTCGGCTGTGGTTATTACTCCTGGAGCTGGCGGGATGTCCTCTGGGGGGTGTTGGTCCCTACATGTCGTTAGGGGGGGGGGTGTTAGTGTTTTTATTTGTTAGCTTAAGTTTGGGTTGTTTTTCTTTTCTCCCCTTCCCGGGGTTTGATGGAACGGTCCTCTGGGGAGGGGGGGGGGTGTTAGTGTTTTTATTTGTTAGCTTAAGTTTGGGTTGTTTTTCTTTTCTCCCCTTCCCGGGGTTTGATGGAACGGTCCTCTGGGGAGGGGGGGGGGGGTGTTAGCATTTTTATTTGTAGGCTTAAGTTTGGGTTGTGTTTTTCTTTTCTCCTCTTCCCGGGGTTTGATGGGACGGTCCCCTGGGGAGGGGGGGGTGGTTTGGTTGTTTATGTTTGTCTTTTTTGTTTTATGACTAATCAGACTGAACATGGTTGGACAAAGGCTGACCGCACAGGTTTAAGAACTCCTGGCCACACCTGTGCTAAGTGACTGACAGAAACAAAGGCAAAGATGCAGCCAGAGGAGAAGACATCAACCATTCTGTTGGAAGACGAATGCAGATACGGTTTCCAGCCATGGCCCCTGGAGGGGGGTGTTTCTCCTGGGCCGGGTTTGTGTGGTCGCCGGGAGGCTTCCCGTGAGGGTGGGGTGCTGTTGTATGGTTGGGGGTGCCTGGCTGTCTTTTGTTTCTGTCTTCTGTTTCTGTCTTTTGTTTTTCCTTCCAGGTGGCACGCGTTTAGGACTGAGTGGCTGTGTGGCTGAGTTATCAGGACCTCACCCTGATCACCTGAGGCTGATCATGTGCAGCTCGTCAGGACTCACAGCTGTGGTGCATCTACACGGATTGGAGCATGGTGGCATTTAAGTCTGGAGTACACAATGTGTATTTGCCAGAGACTCGACCTTGTGACCAGACGGGTGAGATCGTCGTCTTGAGAGCCATCTCATCATTATGGATGCAGAGAACGTCCAGGTTTGATGCCATGGTCTGTGAAAGAGGAGGGGGTGAGGTCTCACGCTCGTCAGCACACTTCCTGAGGTACGTCAGGTTTTGTGACTAACATTTGTACAGTCAGTATATGTGGTGTCCCTCACACCTTATTGTATTGAGCTGTTATGTTAGTCGTTTAATCAGCTTCCACTGCAGTTTGAGTATGTGAACAGGGTGTTCCATGCCTGCAGGGTGGGAAGCTGATTAGTAATTAAGCCAGGAAGTGTTTGCTGTTTGTGCACCTTTGAGTGGTCTCTCTGTGTGTTGAGTGTGGACTCACATAATGATTTCTTCTTTCACAGACTCGGTTTGTCGTGGCCACCTGGGGGGTGTCGGCAGGGTCCTTGGGTCCGAACTGGTTCTGGCTCCGGACCGTTTTGTGCTGCTGGGAGCACACCGCAAATCCGCCACGCCAGACCGCGCACTTATTTGTTTGTATTTTTTCACATCACTGTTATGTTTATTAAACTCTGTTATCCTTTGTACCGTGCTCTGCTTATTTTATACTGGGTCCTTCAAACGCTGGTCGGTTCTCCGGCACACAATGCCTTTGGAGAGTGCTTGCAGACTTGAAAACAACTCATGAGCGTATGGAACATTTAGGGAGTCGTTTCATGGCCAGACACTGAACATTTCCAGGGGAGGTGATGATCTAGTGACTAGACCATCACCTCCCATGATCTTCTAGACCCATGATCTTCTGAACTCAAGCCCAACACCTCAACCACTAGACTCTAGTGTTGCCTGACTGGAAAATCATTAAGGGCCCTTGGGCAAGGTCCCTAATCCCCTAGTTGCTCCCGGTGTGTAGTGAAAGCCTTGTATGGCAGCAACCTGACATTGGGGTGAATGTGAGGCATAATTGTAAACCTCTTTGAGTGTCTGATGCAGATGGAAAAGCGCTACATAAATGCAGTCCATTTACCATTTACTGCACTGGAATCACTCATGTCCACAGGAGAAGGTGTTTCATCTTTGAGGGTACTGTGAACAGGGGCGTAGGTTTGCATATGGACCATAGGGGGGACAAGTCACAACCAATATTTTGGGATGGCAAAATAGTCCCTACCAATATTTAGCATTTTTTTTATATAACAAAATCATTCACTATTTTTTTGCGAACTCGACGTGCCAGAGTGACAGGGTTACCCATGTTGCAATTTCATTGGCTCACGTTCTTCTCACATGGACATAAACAAAGCGCATCTCGTGGCAGGCAGTGCTTCATTTGTAAAGTGGGAGGTCCCGGTGCGCAGAGGATGGGTGGCTCCGGTGCAGTGTTGCCAGATGTATGATAATTATCATATTTGTATGATAGTTTTGCCCTCTGTACGATGTATGATCAGTAATGGGAAAAAATCCAATATGTACGATAATTTCAGTTGGTTGCCCAAACACACATCTTTCTCTGACACCCAAGAATCATTTTGCAGGCGTTGCACTCAGGCGGCATCAAAGACACACCACACACAGGGCTGCTGCTGGCTATGGCCGGCCGGGACAGTCATTTGAAAGCCTGCCGCCTCTCCATACAAAGTAATGAGTTCCCATCCCATCTCTGTCGTGACAGGAAGATTCCCCAACCAACAACATCTTTTTTTTTCGAAACTTTATTTCAACAAATGCAATAACAAACGAACAAAACACAAGAGCAAAGAGATATACAAGAAAAATAAAAAGGGGGGGGGGGTTGGGGGGTGGTATTGTCCCTACCAAAGCTGAGACCAAACCTACGCCCTTGACTGTGAATATCATAGTCATAGGTCAAAACTTCATGGAAATTCTGGGCTGGTGCACTGAGGGAGGCATTTGTTTGAGGTATTTGTGAACAAGTGGCCCTCACCCTGCGCACTGAGAAATGAAAGCATGACCTCCCTCTAAACTTACACCTCATCACAACACAGTCATAGTCGGTGACAGCATAGCCCTGACCATACCGTCTGTGGTCCTGATGGATGATGCTGCTTGACTGTTCCATCTCCAGGGCTAGGGTTCTGTTGGCCAATCCACCAGTCAGCTGTGAAGCACGAAATACCAGTGAGATTGCAAATCATTTGAAAAGTTACTTGAAAAGTCGGCGTGTCTGGGTTTGGATATGTGTTGGACTGCATTTTTATACAGCGCTTTTCCATCTGCATCAGACGCTCAAAGCGCTTTATAGCTAATGCCTCACATTCACCCCGATGTCAGAGTGCTGCTATTCAAGGCGCCCACTACACACCGAGAGCAACTAGGGGATTAAGGACCTTGCCCAAGGGCCCTTAGTGATTTTCCAGTCAAGTTGGGGTTTGAACTGAGGCTCCTCTGGTCAATGTGTTGGATCAAGACTAAGATCCAGGCATTCGATAACTTTCTGGACTCAGCTATGAGACATGTATTTGTGTGCACTGAAAGTGTCTAAACTGTTGACAGACTCACTGACTGTAGACATTCTTGTCTCTGGGTCTTCTGCTTTATTAATCCCAAATGAAAATGTTTTGCCAGAGTGAAAAAAACAGTAAACATTGCCTTTTTTTCAGTGAGGACAATGAGTACAACATGTTTATGCAAAATGACTGAAGACAGTTGCACAAGATGTTGCCAGTATTGCACATAGCTATGAGTAACTGAAAAACTCTGATTGTTATGTATTCATCCTGCAGAAGGGGGAGGAGTTATTCAGTCTGATTGCCACAGGTAGGAAGGACATCATGTGGTGTTCTGTGTAGCACCTCGGTGGCCTCAGTCTTTGGCTGAAGGTGCTCTGACAGGACATCAGTGTGGCATGCAGGGGGTGGGAGGTGTTATCATGGATGGTGAGCAGTTTCCTCACCATCCTCTTCTCTGACACCTCCACCACAGACTCCAGCTCCAGCCCAGGACAGAGTCAGCTCTCCTGATGGGCTTGTTGAGTTTGTTCATGTCAGCTGCCTTCAGCCTGCTGCTCCAGCACACTACAGTGTAGAAGATGATGCTGGATAAAACATCTGCAACATATTTCTGCAGACATTGAAAGACCTGAGCCTCCTGAGGAAGTGCAGTCAGCTCTGAACTTTTTTATACTCAGCATCTGTGTTTACACTCCAGTCCAGTTTGTTGTCCATGTGGACATCCAGGTACTTGTAGTAGTCCACAATGTCCATCTCTGTTCCATTAATGGTAACTTGGTTCAGATGATTCTTATGTCTTCTGATGTCCACCACCAGTTCCTTCGTCTCAGATACGTTGAGATGCAGGTGGTTGAGTCCACACCACTCCACAAGCCTGTCCACCACACTCCTGTACTCAGCCTCCTGGTCACTGCCGATGCAGCCTATAATGGCAGTCATTTCGAAACTTCTGCAGGTGGCAGGACTGTGACCAGAACCTGAAGTCTGAGGTGTAGAGTGTGAACAGAAAGGGAGACGCAGGACCATCCTCTGTGGTACCCCAGTGCTTCTCCTGATGGTTTCTGATGTAATGTCCCAAAGCCTCACATACTGTGGGCGGCCTGTGATGTAGTTGGTAATTCAGGCCACCAGTGGAGCCTTCACCTTCATGTCCCGTAGCTTGTCACTGAGCGGGTCAGGCTGGATGGTGTTGAACCACTTAAGAAATCAAAGAACATGACTCTCACAGTGCTGCCTGCCTCCTCCAGGTGAGCGTAAGCTCTGTGCATCATGAAGATGATGGAATCCTCCTCTCCCCTGTTGGCTGGTATGTGAACTGCAGGGGGTCCAGTGATGATTCCATGACTGTAAGGAGGTGCCTCAGGATGAGCCTCTCAACTGACTTCATAACATGTGATGTTAGGGCCCCAGGACTGTAGTCATTAAGTATGTTCTTCTTCTTGTGCACAGGGACCAGACACGAGGTTTTCCACCGCTCAGTAACAACAATTCAAGGATTCAAGGATTCAAAGGAATTTTATTGTCATATGCACAGAAGAACATGTTCCCTGCACAATGAAATGTGTCTACTGCATTTAACCCATCCTAATTGCCAGTAGGAGCAGAAGTCGCCATTAGGCGCCCGGGGACCAGCTCCAGATGTACATCCCTGCCTTGGTCAACAGCAGGGCTGAGCAAACCAACACCGACCCATAACAAACAACACACACACAACACACAACACATAGGCTGGCCCGGTACATAAACTTATATATGAAAAGCAAAACACGAGGGAAAAGGAGAAAAAAAAAAACCCTCATAGCCGCTGCATTACACAGCGGCAATGAGGAAAAAAATCCCCATCAGCACAGAAAAACAATAATCACACAGACAAAAACAAGGACACAGGATGACAACCGAGATTTGAAAAGGTCCAGTTTATCAGAACACTCCGGAGGCAGCCTGTTTGGCACCGTCAACGGCCTTGTCCGACAATCCTGGAGGGGGAGGGGCAGCCCTGAGCAGTCTGAGCAGTCCTAAGCAGTCCTGAGCAGTCAACGTCAGAGCTGGAGAAGCTGAGGGGAGGTGGGAAGACCAGGGAGCGAGGCTTAAGTGTTGATCTTCTGAGGAGGTTTTATCACAGCGACCTTGAAGTGCAGCTGTATTTGGCGAAGCCAAATGAATAGCCAGATTAGCAGACGCCTGAAAGATTCCACAGTTCTGAGAACAGAGTGGCTCTCAATGCATCTGATTGTAGAATGTGGTCTTCACAGACGGTTAGAGCGGGTTTCCAGGGCTGCAATTCTATTCGAGATGTTTTCCAATGCGCGGTTAACCCCCACCGACTGCACAGCCACTGCCTTCCCAATCGAATCAATCATGTAGGGCAGCCTGGAAGGACCAATCAAAGCTGCTTCCACTTTCTTGATTTTCCGGTAAACCAGCATAGTGCCCGCTCCACACAGCAGAAAGCCGGTCACCACCAAGCCGAATATGTACACATCTTCAACGTCCTCCACAGAAAGCATGTAAAGGCACATGACCTGCCATCTCCTCCACGAGTCCATCACGTAACCCATCACATGCGTCCCGGCAGGACAGGTCGGGTCCTCCGCCCCCGAATGTCTTGTAGAAAAAATAGTGTAAATTGCGTTCAGAGACCACTTTAACAGATCCATTTTTGTTGTTTTCCAGAAGAGCAAAGCTGCAGCCTCACAGACAACACGCCACAGAAGCAGGAAAGATAAGGAGGGAGGGAGAAGAGAAAAGTGCGTCCGTCTCGGCCGAGTGCAAGCTGGCAAAAAAAAAATCAGGGTTAAATTGAAGATGTGCTGAAAAATCCCACACAGCTGGATATCACATCCCTTCAGCGCTCTGGGGATGAGGCCATCAGGACCCACAGCCTTTCCTGGACACAGGCGACTAAGTTCTCTTCTCACCTCCTCTGCAGTGATTGTGATGGGAGGTGACGAGGAGAATGAGGGAGGGGATTGGAGACAGGTTGGTGGGAGGAGGGGGGTGGTAATAATTGGGGTGTGAGGTGAGTGCACAGGGGAGCTGGAGCACTGAAGGGGAAGGGTGGGCAGAGATCATGTTGTCAAACCTGTTGAAGAACAGGTTTAACTCATTGGCCTCATAAAGGTCTCCTTCCATCATCTGGTCCACCTTCTTACCCTGACCAGAGATGGTTCTCATCCTCTTCCACACCTCCCTCAAGTTGTTCTGCTGGAGCTTGTTCTCCAGGTTCCTCCTGTAACTGTCCTTCCCCTCTGTGATTTTCTTCCTCAGTTCTTGCTGCACCCTCTTCAGCTCCTCTCTGTCTCCACTCCTGAATGCAGCCTTCTTCCTGTTCCGTGTCACCTTGATGTCTTTGGTCACCCACGGTTTGTTGTTGGGGTAATGGCACACAGTCCTGTTTGGAATAATATTCTGATAATATTATTTTGTGATGGAAAGATGATTGGGAATAATCTATGGAGTCAGGAGGCCTCTGGAGAAAGATGTTCAGCGAAACTAATGCCTTTTTAGTAGGACAAAGGTCCAGGCTTTAGGTTCCTGGTACTTCTTGTATAATTGTATGGTTCTGACACTTGGATGTCAACATTGAGTTAAAGTGACAATAGGATGTTATTGGTACGAGGTCTATTTGGAGGATTCTTGGGTCCCTCTGGGATAAGTGTGTGTCAAATGAACAGTTGAATAGGGAGACTCCATTGAGGAGGAGCATCAGCTGCACGTGCATGATTCATCACGTAAGTGCCTCAGTGCTGAGGACCCCAGCAGCTGGAGAAGGTCAATGTGTGTGGATGTGTAGGAGGTAGCACCAGCACATATGCTCCCAGAGGACCCCAGCAACTTGTAGGTTGATTATTCATGCAGCAAATACGAGTATGACCTGCAGACTTCTGAAGGACTCCTTCCATCCTGCTAATTATCTGTTTGAACTGTTGCCCCTCAGGGAAAAGTTACAGGTCCATCAGAACACACACCACAAGATTCATGAACCACTCGTTTGAATTTCTCATGCATACAGTGGCACTGAGTTGATGGTATAGTGTATGACAACATGAACAAACTGAATGAATGAGACAATGAGAATGTATTATTTTATTGACTATTTATTATGTGACCTTTTTAATGAGTCCAGTATGTGAGTCACTGAATTTTGTTGTATTATAAATGTCTATCCTATTCTAATGTCGTTATTGTGTGTGATTATCACATTGTGGTGAAAAACTAAATTCTATACACAAAAAATCTGATCATTTTCATCTTTCATGTTGTCAGAACCTTCAAAATAATGGATGATAACAATAACCGCTCCTTGGATTTCAAAGAGTTTCTGAAGGGCTTGAATGATTATGGAATTCTGATTGAGAAGGATGAAGCCACAGCGATGTTCCAACACTTTGATCGCAATGGGAACGGGACCATTGACTTTGACGAGTTTCTCACAGCTCTCAGGGTAAATAATGTGTAATGTCCCCATCTGTTATTTCAGATAAAGTGTGTCACCGCAAATATTTATCACACTGACTTCTTCCACCTGCAGCCACCGATGTCGAAGGCCAGGAAGGAGGTGGTCATGCAAGCATTCCGAAAGTTGGATAAGACAGGTGATGGGGTGATCACTGTGGAAGACCTGAGGGGGGTTTATAACGCCAAGCACCACCCCAAGTACCAAAACGGGGAGTGGACAGAGGATCAAGTATTCCGGATATTCCTAGACAGTTTTGACTCACCTTATGACAAAGATGGAAAGGTAATACCTGAGCAGACGGCAAAGCTAAATGGCTCCTGAATCTGTATTAAGGGACATGCTCCACAAAAAATATAATTTACTTGATTAGCTGCCAGTTTAGCTGATAGTTTTGATTTTTCCACCCTGTATATGAACATTCGACATGACCAACTTATATATAGTATCAGTGAACTAGTCAGGGAAGCTTTTAAGATTAGAGCCTCTAAACACATCGTTATTAGAAATGACGGCACTACATACTGGTCTAACACAACATCTACGCATGATCGTGTGCATATAGAATTCCTTGTAGAATTCCAAACAAACAATAGGGATACCTATGGGAACAGACCTTCACCTTTAGCAAACCTTTTCCTTTTTTAATTATGAATATAAATTTATGAAAGACAAAAACAGATAAGCAGTCAGCTAAAACCTTTAGTAATACCTTCTGTTATATTGATGACCTACTTACATTAAATAACCCTAAAAAAGGAAAGGAAAAACTCCCCTTTAACAGGAAGAAACCTCCAGCAGAACCAGGCTCAGGGAGGGGCAGTCTTCTGCTGGGACTGGTTGGGGCTGAGGGAGAGAATCAGGAAAAAGACATGCTGTGGAAGAGAGCAGAGATCAATCACTAATGATTAAATGCAGAGTGGTGCATACAGAGCAAAAAGAGAAAGAAACACTCAGTGCATCATGGGAACCCCCCAGCAGTCTAAGTCTATAGCAGCATAACTAAGGGATGGTTCAGGGTCAGGATGGTTCAGGCTGATATGGTACTAAGAGGTCCCTAAGATAAGAAGTTTTAAGCCTAATCTTAAAAGTAGAGAGGGTGTCTGTCTCCCTGATCTGAACTGGGAGCTGGTTCCACAGGAGAGGAGCCTGAAAGCTGAAGGCTCTGCCTCCCATTCTACTCTTACAAACCCTAGGAACTACAAGTAAGCCTGCAGTCTGAGAGCGAAGCGCTCTATTGGGGTGATATGGTACTACGAGGTCCCTAAGATAAGATGGGACCTGATTATTCAAAACCTTATAAGAAGAAGAAGAATTTTAAATTCTATTCTAGAATTAACAGGAAGCCAATGAAGAGAGGCCAATATGGGTGAGATATGCTCTCTCCTTCTAGTCCCCGTCAGTACTCTAGCTGCAGCATTTTGAATTAACTGAAGGCTTTTCAGGCTTATCCATCAGAATTAAAGCTTAAAAAGACTACAGAAAACAATAGCAAAGTTTCATACTTAGATATTGAATTGAGTATTATAGATAGACAGTTTAGAAAAGCAGTTTTTGACAGTCGGGATGATTTTGACTTTCATATTGTTTCATATTCCTTATATGAGTAGTAATATACCTCGTAAGCCTAAATACAGTGTCTACACCTCTCAACTAGTCAGAATTCATCACATTTGTGATAATTACTAAAGTTTTTCCACTAGACAATATAAACTTACTAGTAGATTAGTTAAACAAGGGTTTCTATATGACAAACTGGTTCTTCAGTTTAAAAGGTTTTTTAATAGATATCAAGAGATGGTATCTACATTCAGGGTTTCCATTGCAAAGCATGTAGAAGGTGAAATTTCTCTGCCTGTAGTAGCTATCCATAACCTAGCCAGCAAGGTAAGCTTTAGAAACTGAAAACATATATCTTAGCTTCTGTTTCTATAGTAATATAGCTACAAACACAGCTTAGCCTATCAGCTTTTATTTATCCAATAACCTGTCAAGGCTACACACGCGTTATGTATATGTCAGTTAGATGTCGTTCGGATCAGTCTTCAATTTTTTGGGGTATTGTTTTCGGTTCATTTATTTGCAATGAGTTTGCTACCAAAAGTGGTAACCATGCCTACCACTGTTAGCATTAACTGATCCCTCTCCATCGAGCCAGTTGCGGACTAACCTGGCCTACATGTTGCTGCATCCACTAGCCCTGAGCTCTTCTTAGCCGGGAGCTACTCTACCTCTGTATCCTTTCACTGTGGTACATATATCTTGTATGCTTTATGGTTGTGAATATATAGTAATTGTTTTTTAATAATAGAGAGAAGTGGGGTACAATTAGCTAAACGTAGCTGCTAACGTTAGCTCATTGAGCCGGCTGCAGCACCATCTGTCATAGCTAACAACATAGCCGGTTCTGTTTGTTAAGTTAACATTAATCAGCACTTGTTTATGTTTGTTGTTATATGTATTGATTGTTACAATCATTATTATAGAGTGTAGCGACACTGTTGTGCTTTATACTCTAGTTATCAGCTTTGTTTAGCTCTTTTTTGGTTAGCAAGGTGTGCTAGGCTAGTTATAGCCCTTCTGGCTATAGTTAGCCAACTTTCAGGATTTATACTCTTTTACATGATGTAGATTTTTAATGGCTCTTCAGTTTACTGCCCTGTTTGTGTGACACTTACACAAACTAGTGTACCTTAGTATACACTAGTACTGTTCTACCTTTGATTCGGAATGTATAATAGAAGATATACCTTTCTGAATTTTCATGTTTAATATGTAATAACTTGTTTTTTGTTGTTGTTTCTTTTGTTTTTTGTTTGTTTGTTTTTTTTTGGTGCTGTCGATCTCGGAAGGTGACCCAGGAGGAGTTTCTGAATTATTATTCTGGTGTGAGTGCGTCCATCGACACAGACGTCTACTTTATTGTGATGATGAGAAATGCCTGGAAACTTTGACTTAAGTCTCCTGGCATCATAATGGTAAACAAACTCGATATCCGGCTGGGACGAAGGTTCGACCGCTTTTCTTTCACAGTGTTGTCCACTTTACCAAAATCTGTACTTTGATTCTCTGGACAGCCCTCCATTTACCTTCTTCTGTTCTTGATTTATATTTCCATCCACTGCAGTGTATATTGTATGGGTGTCATTTAGCCATTTGACAGCATTCCAAAACCAAACGGAAACATTAAAAGCACCACAGAATGAAACTTACTTTGCAGTTGGAGCCAAAAATAAAACCCATGCAGTATGCACACAGTGGAAGTAAAGTCCTTTGGTGGCTGGAGCTTTGGGATGATTGATGAAATTTTGCAGCATCACCAGGAGGAATAAAATGACTTCCACACTCTTCTTATAACATCCAGATCCTTATTAAAACTACGTAATAACTAAGTTATTATATAACCAGATCAGTTTTTTAAAGAGATGCATCCCCATTCACTCATTGATGATATAATGAGACCATTTTCTCACAATCAGCAAATTTTGTTGTTGTAATGAGACAGATTCACTTCTTTCTGCTTTTATTGTGAAAGGACTCTGGGAGCTAAGCGGTAGTACACAGAAACAATGGAGGTCAGAGAGGCAAACATCAGAAAGTCCATCCAAATACAGGACAGCTGCTGTTGGTGGGACTTCATCCAACCACAAAAGTCTGCAAGTGAGGGGAACTGATAAAAAACAAAAAGGACTGCTTGACAAAAATCAGTCCACACTCACACTTCACCAGTGAAAAAGATGATGGATTTTCTTGATGGATATATAGTTAGAAAATATAGGATATATAGAAAATATAGGAGATAAATAAAACCAAGGAGCTGAGCTCCTTCAGGATTGTGAGAAGGCCAAAGCTGTACCATGGTCCCCACGGGACTTGCCTACTCAACGGTCATCCTGTGTTTATGAATGTTTGCTGAAAATTTGCATTTTTCCAGCCAAAATGATATTCAGTGCAATCAGTTACCTTTGTTGTCCTGGAATTTCAAGATTTATTCATTCATTCATTTTCTGCTGTTAATAACTGAACGGTCCCCTCTAAAAACTGGTCCACCCTGCCTTCACTGCACATGCGTCTGAGTCTGACTCTCTGAGTCTGAGTCTCTACACCCAAAGCCATCAAAGGGAATAATGTGATTATGAACCATCAGATGACAAAGTAAAACCTCTTAAATCATTCTGAAGTCAGTTTGAACAGAAACCAGGTGATAATCGGTGAGTCGCTGCTAACGCTCTGATATCTGGAGTCTGTCAGTCGGGACATTCAGCACCCAGTTACAGATGGAGAGGGCCACTCCAACGGTGAGGAGGTCAGAAATAGCGTTCTAACATAGGTGTCCCTGCCCTCAAAGTGTGTGAGCACTGTATGGACGGTGGTGCTGACAGCGTCATCGGTGGACCAGTTCTGAGGGTAAGCAAGCTGTAGGCGGTCAGTTGTGTCTGGGATGGTGTCCTTGATGTGGGTCAAAACACGTCATCATCAATTGGGGTGAGTGCGACAGGCTGGTAGTCATTTAGGCAGGTCACCAGGTTTTTCTTTGAGAGGGACACGACAGTCGTGGACTTGATGCAGGCGGGTCCATGGGCTTGAGCCAGGGACAGGTTGTAGATGTCCCTGTCTTGCCCAGGGATGTTGTCTCTGTCTTTAGGTTGGCTCTTCTTGGAGTCTGAGGCACCCCTGCTGGTGTCACAGTGAGTAGTGTGTTCTGTGTGCTCTCCGTGAGTGTTTCTTTGTTGATCAGTGTTGTGGGCCTCAAAGTGAACGTAGAACTTAAACTTGTTTGTGGTTTTGTAGTAGATCTCCAGCTTCACACCATATTGCTTTGTGGCATTTTTGATGGACGTGTGCAGGTCATATGTGGCCTTTTTGCAGTCCTCAGCGTTGCCTGAGACAAAGGCATCGGAGCGGACGTGCAGCATGGACAGGATAGTTTATTCAGAGTCTTTGGTTGAGCTACATTCTCCAGCTCTTCACAGGAACAGTGGTCTCCACACGTGCGATTGTAGCCAATTTTCCCATTTGTAAAGTTCTCCAGACCAATAGTAGAGTCCTCTTTCAATACAGTTGTTCTAAACACTTCCTGGTTGTCCTCTCAATGCAGTCCTGAAGCACCCATTTGGTTTCTTCATTCCATACTTGAACAGTTTTTCTTACTGGGGGGCCTGCTTGAGGAGTATGCTGGGTAGAGGAACACAGAAATATGGTCAGGCTGACCAAAGTGTGGATGTGGGATTTGGATGCCTAACACTCCTGCATGCTGGATCATGCACAGAGAAACCTGACACATGGCCAAAATGTCAAAGGTGATGCTCCCTCAATTTTATTCAATTTCATTTTATTCAATTTATACTGCGCCAAATCACAACAAAAGTTGCCTCAAGGCGCCTCACACAAAACAGTTCAAAATCAAAATGAGCAAGTAAATTAAAAGATTCAAATACACAATTAAAAGACACAAGTAAAATAATAAAACAGATTTTTAGTCTTAACTTAAAAATGTCCACGGAATCTGACTGTCTCAGGGTCACAGGAAGACTGTTCCATAGAGTGGGTGCACAGTAAGAGACGTTCTTTATGAGACGATGACTTCTTCTTCCCCCGATGAACACACAGTAGTCCCGCATCCTGTGACCACAAAACCTGGGCCGGTACATAGGGTTTCACCAAATCGGCCAGGTAAGAAATTAAGTGCCAGTCTGTGAAGAATTTTATAGGCTAGCATCAAGACCTTAAAATCTGCTCTTACAAAGACAGGAAGCCAGTGCAAAGATGCCAGAATGGGTGTGATATGTTCAAACCTTCTGCTTCGTGTCAAAAGTCTGGCAGCAGCGTTCTGAACCAGCTGGAGACCCCTAATGCTGGACTGTGGTAACCCTGAAAATAGGACATTACAATAATCCAATAGAGAAACAAAAGCAAGTAACCATCTCTTTGATACAAATCCATTCCAGCGGTATCCAAGGATGCTCCGAAGCGACCTAGTGCCACTCAGAGCATGGTCTTGTTCAATACAGTATTGGTGTGTGTGTGTGTGTGTGTTCAGTAACAGGTTTAGGCAGTGGTGGGCACAGATAACTAAAAAATTAACTTCGACAACAGATAATCAGATAACTGAAAAGTTATCTTTGATAAAGATAAAACGATAAACCACCCAAAAATCAGAAGTTACAGATAACCGATAAATTCCAGTATTGTCTCTGGTACAACAATTACTAACAAGCTAATTTTGAGTTTTAACACCACAATCGCTTTTGGAAGCATCAAAAGCTACAACAGATCCAAACAATGAGTCAGCACTTCTGTCTTGGAGCGCTCTGCCCCCTGCTGGAAGCTCCTGTTTGTTGTGTGGGCCGCTGAAGAGGAGGTACTGCTGGCCCACCACCACCAGATGGCACCCTGCTTGGAGTGCGGGCTTCAAGCACGAGAGGGCGCCGGAGCCACTGGGAGTGACAGCTGTCACTCATCCTCAGCACCAGCTGTCACTTATTCATCTCATCACCATCACCATAAAGGCCGGACTGCAACTCCACCTCCTCGCCGAGAAATCAGCTACCATTCAGGTAACTTTCTCTGCTGACTCAAAACATTGAGTAATAATCTGTACTTCTTTGCAGCCGTTTTCCTGTGGTGTGTCCTTATCTGTGGGATTGGCGTTTGGTGTGATCAGCGACGGCTTCGCTTCACACTCCAATCAGATAAGTGGTTAGACAGGAGCTGCACGAGTGTGTGATTGGAGGTGGAGGATCTCCCTCCTAACTAAACACTGACTGTGGGATTACTGAGTGTGCGAACTGACACTCATCAGGACTGTCTCTGTTTTCTGCCAGCAGTACCGGGTCTGACTGCTGAAGACAGCGGCCACCTGGGGTGCAGGGCTTGGCGGCTCCGGTGTTCTTCAGCTCCGTTGGTGGTGGAAGCTGTGTGGGGATCCGGCTCTTCTCTCGCCAGGCGTCTTCTGTCGTCGAGCCTGCCCACACATCACCTGGTGTATGATTGGCAGTCCACCATATTGTTATTGTCTGTACGTCGTCGTGCGATTCACAACATTAAATTGTTACTTTTGGCTTATCCATTGTCTGTTCATTACCGCCCCCTGTTGTGGGTCCGTGTCACGACACTTTCACAACAGGATTTCTCGGCCAGCGTCATGGATCCCGAGGGGCGTCAACCATCGCTTGAACAGCCAATGGAAGAGCGAGGTGCACAGGCGCCAGCAGGAGGCGTGTTGGGTGAGCTGCAGCACATCTTAACCGCCTTTACCACTCGGTTGGACTTAGTTACCGAGCAGAGCAGTGTTCTCAATCGCAGGATGGAGGCTCTCACCGCCCAGGTGGAAGCGCGTGCTCAGGGCGCTGCTGCAGCACCTCCTCCTGCTGACCGTGTGCCAGAAACAGACATTCTGCTGGTCATTCAACGAACCCCCCCACTGTCCCCGAAGCATACATAAGTCCTCCGGAGCCGTACGGAGGCTGTGTGGAGACGTGCGCGGACTTCTTGATGCAGTGCTCGCTCGTCTTTTCACAGCTTCCCGTCATGTACGCGTCAGACGCTAGCCGGGTGGCTTATGTGATCAATTTGCTTCGAGGAGAGGCACGCGCCTGGGCTACGGCGCTTTGGGAGCAGAATTCACGGCTCCTAACGGTTTATACTGAGTTTGTGAGGGAGTTCCGACAGGTGTTCGACCACCCTCATAGAGGCGAGACCGCTTCAAGTGTGCTGCTGTCGATACGGCAGGGGCGTCGGAGTGCAGCGAAGTATGCAGTCGACTTCCGCATCGCGGCAGCGCGAGCCGGCTGGAATGCTGTTGCGCTCCGCGCCGCCTTTGTAAACGGACTGTCTCTGGTCCTTAAGGAGCACCTGGTGGCGAAGGACGAGCCGCGGGATTTAGATGGGCTTATCGACCTGGTTATACGGTTAGACAACCGATTAACGGAACACTGACGGCAGCGAGACGAGGGGCGTGGTCAGGTACAAGCCGTCCCTCTTCCTCCCGGGTCTGAAAGGAAGCCTACTTCCCCACACTCCACTGCCAGGGCTCTCCACGTGACAACAGCTCCCCCTGCTGACGTTGCTATGGAAACGAGCAGGGCCAAAAAACGATCAGATCAGAGACAAAGGAGGCTGATCCGTGGAGAGTGTTTTCTCTGCAGCTCTACCGAGCACACACAGAGAGAATGCCCCAAACGGTCAAAACAGCAGCACTCGTCCTTAGAGACTGGGCTAAGTGTGGGTCACAACACCCACGTGGGGAAACCCCGACGATCTGCACGAATCTCAGTCACGATCCTGAGTGGGGATCTAACCCTTCACGCCCCAGCACTGGTGGACACGGGGTCGGAGGGGAATCTGCTGGATAGCAGATGGGCAAAGGAGGTTGGGCTCCCTCTAGTGGCCTTACCGTCACCATTGTCGGTGCGGGCGCTAGATGGCACCCTTCTTCCACTAATCACACACCAGACACAGCCAGTGACGTTGGTGGTGTCTGGGAATCACAGGGAGGAGATTGTGTTTTATGTAACACCTCCCGAGTGATTTTGGGTTTTCCATGGGTGTTAAAGCACAATCCCCGGATTGATTGGCCGTCTGGGGTTGTGGTTCAGTGGAGCGAAACCTGCCACCGGGAGTGTTTAGGATCCTCGGTTCCACCCGGTGTGACAGCTAAGGAGGAGGTTTTAGTCTGCATGAGTGTGTGATTGGAGGTGGAGGATCTCCCTCCTAACTAAACACTGACTGTGGGATTACTGAGTGTGCGAACTCACACTCATCAGGACTGTCTCTGTTTTCTGCCAGCAGTACCGGGTCTGACTGCTGAAGACAGCGGCCACCTTGGGCGCAGGGCTTGGCGGCTCCGGTGTTCTTCAGCTCCGTTGGTGGTGGAAGCTGTGTGGGGATCCGGCTCTTCTCTCGCCAGGCGTCTTCTATCGTCGAGCCTGCCCACACGTCACCTGGTGTATGATTGACAGTCCACCATATTGTTATTGTCTGTACATCGTTGTGCGATTCACAACATTAAATTGTTACTTTTGGCTTATCCGTTGTCCGTTCATTACCGCCCCCTGTTGTGGGTCCGTGTCACGACACTTTCACAACACTGTTTACTACATGGTTTCCAGCACAGAAGTAACTGAGAGGAGCCACAAAGCTCAACTCTCTACTCAATAACAGCGCTGCCATCAGGCCGAGGTCTTGGAAAATAAAGCAGTGCTGAGTTATGGTTTGGTGTATAAATAAAATGAATACTGATAGAATAACTCCATTAATGTCAATTCTGTCATTTGTTCAAAGTTAAAATATAACATATATCTTTTAATGTTGAATAATGCACTAATTCTGAAGTTTTGTAACAAACACAGACAGATCGCAAAGGATTCTGGGTAAAATGTGCCTCTGCTAAACACTGATTTGGTTGAGTCATTCATTATGTAAACCAACACATTAATGTGAGGTGTGTCGTGTGTTGGTGTTTACAGATAAATGTGCTTTTGTAAAATATTCCATTTTTTTATTTGTTAAAAAAAAGGCATTTTCAAAAAAAAAAAATCCAAGTTGTAATTAGATAACCATCTCATATAACCAGTGTCAAAATAAATAGAACACTGCAATGATCTACTGGTGCCAGTGCGAGTTTTGGCCCTTTTTCTGCTGATTTTTCATTTGTGCGAGAATTTTTTGGATCGCACAGAGTTTCAGGTTAATCGCACGTCCTGCAATGTTTAGTATACATGGAGTAACGAGATGTGGTTCTGTGGTACAGTTTGAGCTGGAATCGAGTACAGTGATTGAAAATATCAGCCCAGCTTCAGTTTGAATACTGCCATGAACACTACTGGCCAGTAGATGGCAGTAGAGACCTTGAAAACTTGCCAAAACAAAATTCCAGATAATTTGTGCCTGCTACATTTAAGATGCGTGGAATTTAATAAACGCAAACACAATAACAATGTCTATAAACCCAGAGAATATATTCACGAGAGTTTTAGGCACTAGAGTTAAATGCTGTTGTCTGTCAAGCCTGATCAGAGTGTCTCAAATGCATTTCTCATGTCGTGAACGTACTGAGATTACCCTATCACACATAATGCACCTGAACACATGTCCACACTAAAACCTTAAAAATTAGCGCATTACTTTAAAACTAAAACATATATCTGATATTTTCACTTTATAAATCTTCAGACCTGATGTTAATTTAAATAACTTGTCCGAAATTAGTTTGGTTAAAATTTGAACCATAAGTTAAAAATGTATGCCTCTGGATGACTTGGGTGATATTGCCCGCATATTAGTATGGGGTTAAAAGAAATGAGGGTTTTTTTTGGTGACCAGTTCTCCTTTGTCTGCAGAGGATAGAGCAGTTTCTTCTAGAAGCAGTTCTCCTCTGTTTGCAGAGGGTAGAACTACACATCTGCTATAAAACATTTAACAGGTAGGTGCTCAACTGATTTTAAATTTTATAAATGTTTGTAGCTGTTCAGCTTTATTTACCATGTTATCGGTCTATCTTAGCTAATTATAGGCCAATCTCCAACCTTCCTTTTCTCTCAAAAATTCTTGAAAGGGTAGTTGTAAAACAGCTAACTGATCATCTGCAGAGGAATGGTCTATTTGAAGAGTTTCAGTCAGGTTTCCGAATTCATCATAGTACAGAAACAGCATTAGTGAAGGTTACAAATGATCTTCTTATGACCTCAGACAGTGGACTCATCTCTGTGCTTGTCCTGTTAGACCTCAGTGCTGCTTTTGATACTGTTGACCATAAAATTTTATTACAGAGATTAGAGCATGCCATAGGTATTAAAGGCACTGCGCTGCGGTGGTTTGAATCATATTTATCTAATAGATTACAATTTGTTCATGTAAATGGGGAGTCTTCTTCACAGACTAAGGTTAATTATGGAGTTCCACAAGGTTCTATGCTAGGACCAATTTTATTCACTTTATACATGCTTCCCTTAGGCAGTATTATTAGAAAGCACTGCTTAAATTTTCATTGTTACGCAGATGATACCCAGCTTTATCTATCCATGAAGCCAGAGGACACACACCAATTAGTTAAACTGCAGGATTGTCTTACAGACATAAAGACATGGATGACCTCTAATTTCCTGCTTTTAAATTCAGATAAAACTGAAGTTATTGTACTTGGCCCCACAAATCTTAGAAACATGGTGTGTAACCAGATCCTTACTCTGGATGGCATTACCCTGACCTCTAGTAATACTGTGAGAAGTCTTGGAGTCATTTTTGATCAGGATATGTCCTTCAATGCGCATATTAAGCAAATATGTATGACTGCTTTTTTACATTTGCACAATATCTCTAAAATTAGAAAGGTCTTGTCTCAGAGTGATGCTGAAAAACTAATTCATGCATTTATTTCCTCTAGGCTGGACTATTGTAATTCATTATTATCAGGTTGTCCTAAAAATTCCCTGAAAAGCCTTCAGTTAATTCAAAATGCTGCAGCTAGAGTACTGACGGAGACTAGAAGGAGAGAGCACATTTCACCCATATTGGCCTCTCTTCATTGGCTCCCTGTTAATTCCAGAATAGAATTTAAAATTCTTCTTCTTACTTATAAGATTTTGAATAATCAGGTCCCATCTTATCTTAGGGACCTCATAGTACCATATCACCCCAATAGAGCGCTTCGCTCTCAGACTGCAGGCTTACTTGTAGTTCCTAGGGTTTGTAAGAGTAGAATGGGAGGCAGAGCCTTCAGCTTTCAGGCTCCTCTCCTGTGGAACCAGCTCCCAATTCGGATCAGGGAGACAGACACTCTCTCTACTTTTAAGATTAGGCTTAAAGCTTATAGTTAGGGCTGGATCAGGTGACCCTGAACCATCCCTTAGTTATGCTGCTATAGACGTAGACTGCTGGGGGGTTCCCATGATGCACTGAGTGTTTCTTTCTCTTTTTGCTCTGTATGCACCACTCTGCATTTAATCATTAGTGATTGATCTCTGCTCTCTTCCACAGCATGTCTTTTTCCTGGTTCTCTCCCTCAGCCCCAACCAGTCCCAGCAGAAGACTGCCCCTCCCTGAGCCTGGTTCTGCTGGAGGTTTCTTCCTGTTAAAAGGGAGGTTTTCCTTCCCACTGTCTCCAAGTGCTTGCTCACAGGGGGTCGTTTTGACCGTTGGGGTTTTTCTGTAATTATTGTATGGCTTTTGCCTTCAATATAAAGCGCCTTGGGGCAACTGTTTGTTGTGATTTGGCGCTATATAAATAAAATTGATTTGATTTAAAAATCATCGGACAAAAATTTATCGTAAGATAATTAGACAGATAATGGTTTTTAAAGTTATCTAAAAAGATAATCCGATAATGAAAACATTATCTTTGATATTTATCGGTTATCGGATTATCAGAACTGTGCCCACCACTGGGTGTAGGATAAAACAGTGTTCTTGAATCTGGAAGTGTGAGTCTTTAGGACCTATAACACCTTCCTGAGGCGCGTGAGATGTCCTGTCCCTCAAAATGTTTTTTGCTCCATGGAGGCAGCATGATTTGAAGATGTCTTCCAGTGTGGCCAAAGGGAGTCCTAATTATTTCCAGTGCTGGGTTTATGACCTGTTGGACAGCTTTCCTGTCTTCTGCTGAACAATTGGCATACAAGGATGTAATACAATACATCAAGCTAGTCTCTGTGGAGCCGCGGCAGAAGGGTTCTAACAGCTTAGCAGACATGTTGGCTGTTCTTAAGTTCTTAAGAGTGTTCTTAAGAAGTAGCGCAACTTTTTTGCTTTTGCGATCAAAGCTGTTCTGTTGGTTGTCCATGTGAGGTCCTCAAAATGTGGATATTGAGGAACTTGAAGGTGGTGCAATTGGCTACTTATTCCCTGTAGATGTTTCAGGGGTTAGAACTAGTACTTGTACCGTGTCGAGTCCTATGCAGGAGAATGATTTCTTTAGAGTCCTTCATAGCTGAATGTCTTTGATACCAGTTCTGTTCAGCGCGGCTCTAGGGGAGACTCAGATCATTTTGTAGTGACAAAATGTCAGAGTTCATGACATTTGACTTTGTGAGGTGTTTCTCTGACCATGAGCACCATGGATGACTGGTTGGTTTCAGGAGTAGTGGCAGTTCCACTGGCTGCCACTTCTGTCCTCAAAGTGATTACAAGGTGATAGCTGAGAAGGAGCTGGGAGTTACAGAATACACCCTTCCTTGTCAGTTGAGTTATAATCACTCAGCAGATAGCAGCACCTGTGGAGGATGGCTAGGCTAAGGTAAGCAGCTAACTGTATAATCGGTTTAATATGTTTTTGTACATTTCTTGAGGTAACCATGCACATGAGTGCTTCTGCAAAGAAACTGTCTGTATAACGGACTCTTCTAATGATCAGGTTCTCTGTTCAGTGGTGACAGGAAGTGGTTTACTGAGAGAGTTTGTTGTTGCCCTTTCCAGTGACATGAATTAGCCAGTTAGCAGTGTTTGCCTTCTAAATCAGTAAAGCACTAATTAAATGAAAAAGCCGTACAGATGAGTTATTGTCAGCAATATGTTAAAACATTGTTTGTGCATTTAATCATTTGAGCTTGAAAGTGGGTTTTATTGTCAAACATCAAATCAAATCAATTTTATTTATATAGCGCCAAATCACAACAAACAGTTGCCCCAAGGCGCTTTATATTGTAAGGCAAAAGACATACAATAATTACAGAAAAACCCCAATGGTCAAAACGACCCCCTGTGAGCAAGCACTTGGCGACAGTGGGAAGGAAAAACTCCCTTTTAACACGAAGAAACCTCCAGCAGAACCAGGCTCAGGGAGGGGCAGTCTTCTGCTGGGACTGGTTGGGACTGAGGGAGAGAACCAGGAAAAAGACATGCTGTGGAGGGGAGCAGAGATCAATCACTAATACAGAGCAAAAAGAGAAAGAAACACTCAGTGCATCATGGGAACCCCCCAGCAGTCTAAGTCTATAGCAGCATAACTAAGGGATGGTTCAGGGTCACCTGATCCAGCCCAAACTATAAGCTTTAGCAAAAAGGAAAGTTTTAAGCATAATCTTAAAAGTAGAGAGAGTGTCTGTCTCCCTGACCCGAAATGGGAGCTGGTTCCACAGGAGAGGAGCCTGAAAGCTGAAGGCTCTGCCTCCCATTCTACTCTTACAAACCCTAGGAACTACAAGTAAGCCGGCAGTCTGAGAGCGAAGCGCTCTATTGGGGTGATATGGTACTATGAGGTCCCTAAGATAAGATGGGACCTGATTATTCAAAACCTTATAAGTAAGAAGAAGAATTTTAAATTCTATTCTGGAATTAACAGGAAGCCAATGAAGAGAGGCCAATATGGGTGAAATATGCTCTCTCCTTCTAGTCCCCGTCAGTACTCTAGCTGCAGCATTTTGAATTAACTGAAGGCTTTTTAGGGAACTTTTAGGACAACCTGATAATAATGAATTACAATAGTCCAACCTAGAGGGAATAAATGCATGAATTAGTTTTTCAGCATCACTCTGAGACAAGACCTTTCTAATTTCACTGGTGGTTGGCTCTCACTGCAGTATTGTATCACTTCCTGTTCCGGAGCACAGCGGTGTTTTTCTGTATCTGTTAGCTGTTTAATCTGTGCAGTTAGATTGATCTAGTTACCTAGATAACGATTTGCTTCACAGTGTAATCTTCACGTGCCTTAACTAAAGCACTCCCTCTGCTGAATCACCTCTAAATTATTTACACATTATTCACTTTGTGTTTTTTTAGGAATCCGCTAGCTTAGCGCAGCTACTAGCTCTTAGGCGGTTTAGCATGGTGGCTTCTCCTGTCTCTCCCGCACTTTTCTGCTCTGGGTGTGAAATGTTTAGTTATTCCTCGGCCTCCTTTAGCAGTAATGGTACTTGTAATAAGTGTAGCTTATTCGTAGCTTTGGAGGCCAGGCTGGGTGAATTGGAGACTCGGCTCCGCACCATGGAAAATTCTACAGCTAGCCAGGCCCCTGTAGTCGGTGCGGACCAAGGTAGCTTAGCTGCCGTTAGTTTCCCTCTGGCAGATCCCGAGCAGCCGGGAAAGCAGGCCGACTGGGTGACTGTGAGGAGGAAGCATAGCCCTAAACCGAAGCCCCATGTACACCGCCAACCCGTTCACATTTCTAACCATTTTTCCCCACTCGGCGACACACCCGCCGAGGATCAAACTCTGGTTATTGGCGACTCTGTTTTGAGAAATGTGAAGTTAGCGACACCAGCAACCATAGTCAATTGTCTTCCGGGGGCCAGAGCAGGCGACATTGAAGGAAATTTGAAACTGCTGGGTAAAGCTAAGCGTAAATTTGGTAAGATTGTAATTCACGTCGGCAGTAATGACACCCGGTTACGCCAATCGGAGGTCACTAAAATTAACATTGAATCGGTGTGTAACTTTGCAAAAACAATGTCGGACTCTGTAGTTTTCTCTGGGCCCCTCCCCAATCGGACCGGGAGTGACATGTTTAGCCGCCTGTTCTCCTTGAATTGCTGGCTGTCTGAGTGGTGTCCAAAAAATTAGGTGGGCTTCATAGATAATTGGCAAAGCTTCTGGGGAAAACCTGGTCTTGTTAGGAGAGATGGCATCCATCCCACTTTGGATGGAGCAGCTCTCATTTCTAGAAATCTGGCCAATTTTCTTAAATCCTCCAAACCGTGACTATCCAGGGTTGGGACCAGGAAGCAGAGTTGTAGTCTTACACACCTCTCTGCAGCTTCTCTCCCCCTGCCATCCCCTCATTACCCCATCCCCGTAGAGACGGTGCCTGCTCCCAGACCACCAATAACCAACAAAAATCTATTTAAGCATAAAAATTCAAAAAGAAAAAATAATATAGCACCTTCAACTGCACCACAGACTAAAACAGTTAAATGTGGTCTATTAAACATTAGGTCTCTCTCTTCTAAGTCCCTGTTAGTAAATGATATAATAATTGATTAACATATTGATTTATTCTGCCTTACAGAAACTTGGTTACAGCAGGATGAATATGTTAGTTTAAATGAGTCAACACCCCTGAGTCACACTAACTGCCAGAACGCTCATAGCACAGACCGAGGCGGAGGATTAGCAGCAATCTTCCATTCCAGCTTATTAATTAATCAAAAACCCAGACAGAGCTTTAATTCATTTGAAAGCTTGACTCTTAGTCTTGTCCATCCAAATTGGACGTCCCAAAAACCAGTTTTATTTGTTGTTATCTATCGTCCTCCTGGTCATTACTGTGAGTTTCTCTGTGAATTTTCAGACCTTTTGTCTGACTTAGTGCTTAGCTCAGATAAGATAATTATAGTGGGCGATTTTAACATCCACACAGATGCTGAGAATGACAGCCTCAACACTGCATTTAATCTATTGTTAGACTTAATTGGCTTTGCTCAAAATGTAAATGAGTCCACCCACCACTTTAATCATATCTTAGATCTTGTTCTGACTTATGGTATGGAAATTGAAGACTTAACAGTATTCCCTGAAAACTCCCTTCTGTCTGATCATTTCTTAATAACATTTACATTTACTCTGATGGACTACCCAGCAGTGGGGAATGAGTTTCATTACACTAGAAGTCTTTCAGAAAGCGCTGTAACTAGGTTTAAGGATATGATTCCTTCTTTATGTTCTCTAATGCCATATACCAACACAGTGCAGAGTAGCTACCTAAACTCTGTAAGTGAGATAGAGTATCTCGTCAATAGTTTTACATCCTCATTGAAGACAACTTTGGATGCTGTAGCTCCTCTGAAAAAGAGAGCTTTAAATCAGAAGTGCCTGACTCCGTGGTATAACTCACAAACTCACAGCTTAAAGCAGATAAGCCGTAAGTTGGAGAGGAAATGGCGTCTCACTAATTTAGAAGATCTTCACTTAGCCTGGAAAAAGAGTCTGTTGCTCTATAAAAAAGCCGTCCGTAAAGCTAGGACATCTTACTACTCATCACTAATTGAAGAAAATAAGAACAACCCCAGGTTTCTTTTCAGCACTGTAGCCAGGCTGACAAAGAGTCAGAGCTCTATTGAGCCGAGTATTCCTTTAACTTTAACTAGTAATGACTTCATGACTTTCTTTGCTAATAAAATTTTAACTATTAGAGAAAAAATTACTCATAACCATCCCAAAGACGTATCGTTATCTTTGGCTGCTTTCAGTGATGCCGGTATTTGGTTAGACTCTTTCTCTCAGATTGTTCTGTCTGAGTTATTTTCATTAGTTACTTCATCCAAACCATCAACATGTCTATTAGACCCCATTCCTACCAGGCTGCTCAAGGAAGCCCTACCATTATTTAATGCTTCGATCTTAAATATGATCAATCTATCTTTATTAGTTGGCTATGTACCACAGGCTTTTAAGGTGGCAGTAATTAAACCATTACTTAAAAAGCCATCACTTGACCCAGCTATCTTATCTAATTATAGGCCAATCTCCAACCTTCCTTTTCTCTCACAAATTCTTGAAAGGGTAGTTGTAAAACAGCTAACTGATCATCTGCAGAGGAGTGGTCTATTTGAAGAGTTTCAGTCAGGTTTTAGAATTCATCATAGTACAGAAACAGCATTAGTGAAGGTTACAAATGATCTTCTTATGGCCTCAGACAGTGGACTCATCTCTGTGCTTGTTCTGTTAGACCTCAGTGCTGCTTTTGATACTGTTGACCATAAAATTTTATTACAGAGATTAGAGCATGCCATAGGTATTAAAGGCACTGCGCTGCGGTGGTTTGAATCATATTTATCTAATAGATTACAATTTGTTCATGTAAATGGGGAATCTTCTTCACAGACTAATGTGTCATTGGGCAAGGGGTCTGGAAGTGGCCACCCACTGATGTCGCTGTGCTCTAGACCGTGTCTCAGCTCACTGTTGTTATATATCTGGGCATCTGATGCAGCGCCACTACCTGACACGTCCGCCCAGAGGAACCTGTAGTCTGAGCTGACTAGGCCAAACAATATGATGCTGAAGTAGCCCTTGTAATTGTAGCACTGCGAGCCTGTGTTGGGGGGAGCTTTGCATGCCACATGTTTACCATCAATGGCACCAATAGTGTGGGGGAAATTCCACTGCTGCAGCCACTCATCGGCAATGTGGCGCCATCCTGCTTCGGTGGTGGGGCAGGTCATCAGCTCATCCAGGTACTCCCCCACTGTGGCCTCACATACCTCTCTGACGACTTTGCTCAGTGAGTTGTGTGGCACCCTCCAGGCGTATTGCATGTCCATGTATGTTGTGCCTGAGGCCAGGTGGCACAGGGTTACTGCCACCTTCAGGCCTGGTTCCAGGTTGGGTCTGCAGTTGGTTCTTGGCCTAGTCAGTCTGGGTGTGAGCCGGTTCACCAGTTCATCGAACATGTCTGGGGGCATCCTCATGAAATTGTGGAAGGCACGTGGATCCTTGTTCCGCAACTCCACCATCAGCCTGTTATAAATGCCCAGGTCCGGTCTCCTGACAATCCATGGCCTTACCCACACAGCCCTCTGTGCCATTCTGCACCTTCTCCTCCTCCTGTGGAGCACATGCAGGAGCTGGGCGAGTTGGATTGTCTGCTGTTGGATGGCAGCGACTGTGATGGCAAGTCTTCGGCGATCCATATCTGCATCTGTCAGTATCCACAGCTGCGCTGGTGCTGGCCGTCATTTATGTGTTTGTAATGCATCCACATATGGTGGCATATCGGATACACAGCGGCCGTGATGCACTCGCTTCATTCGTGGCCACTCTGTCTGCATGTGTGACATCCCATTTGAGACTGTGATGTGGACGTGATGGGCACATGTTATATCTGTTTTGCATGCTGTCCCCGTCCGCCGCCAAGCCGCACCAACCCATCGGTTGCGGATATCAGCGGATGACAGCGGATATGCAGTGCGTAGATTGTGTATGTACTGCGTATGTCTTGGGTATGTGTTGCGGATGTGATGCGGATGTCATCCGCATCCAGATTTTTGAGCCGCTCAAAAATCCTGGCTGCGGACATGCGTGCCTCTGCGGATGATCACGGACGTGTTTGGATGTCGGCCAACTCATACAGGCATGTTACATGGATATCGCGAATGTTTGGCAGATATGTGCCAATTTTGTGCGCAATCCATACGCAAATCCTCCACAACGCCAGTGGGACAGGGCCCTTAAACAGGAAAAATGCTGAGTACGCGTGCATTTCGGGTGTACTCTAAATGCAACACAATGCTGCAATATGCAACTCTATATTTGCGCCGGTGTGAAATGGATTTTATGAAGGAAAAACGCAGTGTACACATGCATTTCGGGCATACTATAAATGCAACACAATGCCGCAATATGCAACTCTATGTTTGCGCTGGTGTGAAAGGGACTTTCTGCAGGAAACGCTGAGTACTCGTGCAATTCGGGCGTACTCTAAGCGCCCTGTCCCACTGGCGTTTAGGAGGATTTGCGTATGGATTGCGCACAAAATTGGCTCATATTCGCTTAACATCCGCAATATCCGTGTAACATGCCTGTATGAGTCGGCTGTCATCCGAACACGCCCGTGATCATCCGCAGAGACACGCATGTCCGCAGCCAGGATTTTTGAGTAGCTCAAAAATCTGGATGCGGATGACATCCGCCTTACATACTCCATACATACTCAATTCATACACAATACATACTCACTCTGTGTGCTGTATATCTGCCGTTAACCGCTGATATCTGCAACTGACGGGGATTTGTGGCTTGGTAGTGGACTGGGACAGTGTGTAAAATATATATATATATATTGTGCCCATCATGTCCACATCACAAACTAAAACATGTTGTAGCGACTGCATACAGATTGGCCACGAATAAAACGTTTTTATTACATCTGCTTTGCAGCTGATTTGCGGACAATCTGTGAATGCATAACAAAGACGTCATGTAAACCCAAAGTACTATATGTGGCAGAAATCGACATACCTGCCAGTCAGTGCCGGTCAGGCTGTGTAGATCCACAAGGCGTAGCTGCTGCAATCCAGGACTTTTATTTAACACCAACAAAAGGAAGAGTTGCTGTTTAGCCACAACTCACGCTGAAGTCTGTTTTCTGTGACTCTCTCAAAAAAAAAAAAAAAACCCACCATCTCACACCTGGAGCAGCTCCCCCCCCCCCCTCCCGCTCCCCAAACTCATGAACAGTTAACCCTTGAATGACAACATGAACATTAACTCTGTGATCAACTTGTTCAAGTCCAGCAATTGCTCCAGAGGCTGTACTGTTGGTGTGAATCGTGATGCCGAAAGGAGCGAGTGTGCTTCTTTAATCACTGCAGTGCAGATGCCGTGCACACGCAACACGTGCGCGATGCATTCATAATGCACCCGTAATACTTCTGTGATAATCTCAATGTGTCAGATCAGTTTCCTCACTACATGCGTTATATAACCGTGATTGTTCATCACATATTCATTTCATTAGTTACTTCATCCAAACCATCAACATGTCTATTAGACTCCATTCCTACCAGGCTGCTCAAGGAAGCCCTACCATTATTTAATGCTTCGATCTTAAATATGATCAATCTGTCTTTGTTAGTTGGCTATGTACCACAGGCTTTTAAGGTGGCAGTAATTAAACCATTACTTAAAAAGCCATCACTTGACCCAGCTATCTTAGCTAATTATAGGCCAATCTCCAACCTTCCTTTTCTCTCAAAAATTCTTGAAAGGGTAGTTGTAAAACAGCTAACTGATCATCTGCAGAGGAATGGTCTATTTGAAGAGTTTCAGTCAGGTTTCAGAATTCATCATAGTACAGAAACAGCATTAGTGAAGGTTACAAATGATCTTCTTATGGCCTCAGACAGTGGACTCATCTCTGTGCTTGTTCTGTTGGACCTCAGTGCTGCTTTTGATACTGTTGACCATAAAATTTTATTACAGAGATTAGAGCATGCCATAGGTATTAAAGGCACTGCGCTGCGGTGGTTTGAATCATATTTATCTAATAGATTACAATTTGTTCATGTAAATGGGGAATCTTCTTCACAGACTAAGGTTAATTATGGAGTTCCACAAGGTTCTGTGCTAGGACCAATTTTATTCACTTTATACATGCTTCCCTTAGGCAGTATTATTAGACGGCATTGCTTAAATTTTCATTGTTACGCAGATGATACCCAGCTTTATCTATCCATGAAGCCAGAGGACACACACCAATTAGCTAAACTGCAGGATTTGTTGTGGCTGGGGTGCCTGGCGTGCCTGGCTGGCTTTTGTTTGTCCTCTGTTTTCTGTCTTTTGTTTTTCCTTCCAGGTGGCATGCGTTCAGGACTGAGTGGCTGTGTGGCTGAATTATCAGGACCTCACCCTGATCACCTGAAGGTCCTTTGGTCCGAACTGTTCTGGCTCCGGACCGTTTGTGCTGCTGGGAGCGCACCGTTCTTCCACCTCGCCAGACCGCGCACTTATTTGTTTGTAATTGAGCACTCACTGTTATGTTATTAAATTCTGTTATCCTTTGAACCGTGCTCTGCTTATTTTATACTGGGTCCTTCAAACGCTGGTCGGTTCTCCGCCCGCGTCCGACACATAACAGGATACACACGTTGTGTTAGCAACGTGCGTAACTGACTGCACAGAGACAGTTTTAGAAAAAGATTCAAGAAGTGAGTCATACAGTCACTATTATACAAATAACACAGCAAAGGATTTAGTGGCTGTTTCTCCCTCTGGAATAATCTGACGCTTATGGTGGAAAATACAGTGACAGGTACAGAACACAGTTTTTTGTTTGTTTGTTTTTTATTTGGAACATATATTGAAAATGTATTGAAAACACTGTTCTCCTTATAAGAATGAAAAAAAAAAAAACAACTGAAAATTATTTCCATCCTCCCTTATTTTCCTTCATACGGAGCTCCTTTGTTGTCTGTAACACATATTACACCTGCTTTCTGTATTTTCAACAGATTCAGATTTTTGGGCAGAGCAGAACCTTCTTTGTAACAAATTCATCCACTAAAGGCTCGTTCACACATGACACGAATGAGGCCGAATGGTGCACGCAAGAGGATTTGAATGTCACTCATGAAAAATCGGAGCTGCACTGAAACGCCTCGTACAGCAGTCGGCACAACCATTCAGCCACACCACATGCACTCCACATTTGCGTCGCGCTCATGCTGGAAACCCAATCGAACGGCATCAAGATGATTGACCATTCGGACCGTGGT
Source organism: Thalassophryne amazonica (assembly GCF_902500255.1). NCBI lineage: Eukaryota > Metazoa > Chordata > Actinopteri > Batrachoidiformes > Batrachoididae > Thalassophryne > Thalassophryne amazonica. The sequence goes on along the minus strand of NC_047119.1, from coordinate 73,986,972 downwards.
CGACAGGCTGCACAAAATGATTGGCCATGTCAAACCCTGGCCAAATGTCACGATCGAGCCCGCCTTCACACCAGCAGCCAAATGAAGGTGAATGCCCATTCGACCCACACTCTCCCACAGTCGAGGTGCCACCCAAGAACTTCCAACAGCAGTGGCGGGGCAGTGCGGGCCTGTTCATGCAGCCAGCACGAATGTATTGACCAGAACACCACTGTGGAGGTGCGGTCGAGGTGGTGACAGGTCAAAGTGTGGCCAGTTTGTCGTGTCCGCGCCATGCCTCCTTGAGCGTGTGAATGTGCCATGACACCCCCCCCCCAAGCACCATGAATGATGTGTTAGTGTGTTTTGCCCCCCATCCAACATTGACAAGGTGCAGCCGAGGTCCGAGTTGACAAAAGCTCCAATGATGGCTGGAGTAAAGTGTGATCGCTGTCCACATCTGGACGGGCTGTCATGTCCATGATGATTGCCATTTGACACATATATTGTCATTCCCTCCCATGGATTACACAGTGTATATGAAACATCATGATCATCACAGCTGTAATACGAGATGTGCAGGTGCACACAGCGTGCTGCCTGCCCACTCTCAGGTTTTGACAGCCCGGACACATGCATGTACCAGTGTGGACAGCGACAGAGTGACAATGAGCCCATTCATGTGAGTGCTTTGCTGCTCAAGACAGGCGCGTGTGTCACTCAGATCATGTCAGCGCAGCCAGGAGACCTGAGGCTGTCAGACGATCACAGCTCACGTGTGCCCACCGAGGCAACGTTCGTTCACTAAGGCAATCATATCATGTCTCCACCATGTAAGTTGTAGTCCACATGACACGGTGTCTTTTGGCTTTCCACGTGCCCAGTGGCCACAGACAGCTGGACGCACCGGCCCTCCGTGTGGCCAGCCGCTGTCACCTCCATGTGTTCATGAGCTGCGCCAGGTAAGTGGCCTGCAGCAGCCGTGAACATGTGTGAGGGAGGGATGTTTTTATTTCATTTAATTTCATCTCATTCATGTACTTTCATTAATTTCTTGTTTAAAAAAACAACAAGGAACAGAAGGACGATAATTTTTGTACTGTCTGCTCCTTATAACAGGAATTAAATATTTTAACAGACAAAAATAAATCCATTTGTTTCCTCAATTCCAACACAGACTCTGTCCCAGCATCAAGTCATCAAGCATCAATTAAAAATCATTACCAGTAATATGATTGTCTTACATTTCAACGGTACATTCATTGTTCTTATAATGTTCTATGGTCTCTCATTATTTTGTTCTTATACATTTTCTTTGATTTCTGAACATTTGTACAACATGTCATTGATTCCGCTGCTGTGAGAGCACGATGTATCATATCGCTCACCGTGGTCACACTGTGTTCGTGTGCACGCACAGGATCGTGCACGAAGCCACGGGAATGTACGGAATCCATACACAGCTGTCCGACCATCTGTCCCTCTCAACTGCAGCTGGAATTTTTCGGGTTTCGCCTGTTAAGGCATTTTTCACCTGATTCGGCCTGATTCACTCAGCTTCGTGTTATGTGAAAAGTAGAAATTCTGGAGGTGTTTCTTGTGTCTGTAACGACTTTGTCAAATGAAATGTCCAACTCCAGGTGCTCAGTCAGTGTCCAGATGACCAGCTGCAGACTGACACATCACTGTCAACTGGACCTGGAGGGATGTAAAAATATGTCTTAGAGTTTATTGTAATCAGGGCTCACATGTATTCTGTTACATTAGTTCATACATTATAATTAACTAAAGTTACCCACCTGGTGATCTGTGTGCAGTGGTTTGTGCGAGGAAGCAGCAGTTTGTGACAGGAAGCAGCGGTTTGTAAGAGGAAGTGCCGGTTTGTGACAGGAAACGGCGGTTTGTGAGAGGAATCGGCGGATTGTGAGAGGAAGCGGCGGTTTGTGAGAGGAAGCGGCGGATTGTGAGAGGAAGCGGCGGTTTGTGAGAGGAAGCGGCGGATTGTGAGAGGAAGCGGCGGTTTGTGAGAGAAAGCGGCAGTTTGTGAGAGGAAGCGGCGGATTGTGAGAGGAAGCGGCGGTTTGTGAGAGGAAGCGGCAGATTGTGAGAGGAAGCGGCGGATTGTGAGAGGAAGCTGCGGTTTGTGAGAGGAAGCGGCGGATTGTGAGAGGAAGCGGCGGATTGTGAGAGGAAGCGGCGGATTGTGAGAGGAAGCGGCGGATTGTGAGAGGAAGCGGCAGTTTGTGAGAGGAAGCAGTGGTTTTTGGCTGCACAGTGTGTTGATATCTTCTGCTTCCTAATCATCAGTCCTGCTGCCTTCTTTTTCTTTTTTGTTCATAAAACATGATCTGACCTCTGACCTCTCTGTCTTGCTTTTTCTGATTGGCAGGTTACCAAAGATGAGTTCATCAGCTATTACTGCGGTGCGAGCGCCTCCATCGACAGTGAAGTCTACTTTATTCTTGTGATGAAAAACACCTGGAAGCTCTGAGTCTGAACTGAAACACTTTGCTTGTTGCCACACGTGTTGCCTTTCAGCATTCAGGATGGACTTGTTTTTTAATCACCTTCATTTGAACTTTGATGTAATTTTGCACTGTAATTTCATCTTGTGCTAAAAAATCATTTTGTGTTGTCAATAAAATCTGAAGATGGTTCGGGTTGTTGGGATTAACTCTCAGACAGATACTCTTTGTTCTCCCCCAGCGGTGACCTCTGACCCTCCAAAATCAGTTGAGTTACAGTTCCTTGACTGGCTGCTTGAGGCGAACAAGTTCCCATTGCAGTCCATGTTAAAATGTCCAACTTTAGAAGAAATCAACGTTTACAGCCTGGGACTAAAAGTAAAATAAATAAACTGTTTTTGGTCTCTATACATATTTTCCTGCACAGAACTACAGTAAAACATAGTAAAACTGATTGAACGTTGTAGTTAAAAATGTTTTTTTTTTTCAAATATACTGCGTAACAAAATACCAAATTACTGTTAACACTTATTCAGACAATCATCACCTCTGATGTGTGCTGACAGCATGTGTCCCTCACCCGTCCTCCTTCACAGGCACGATGTGTCAAACCCAGGCGCGGTCCTCAGCGTCTCACAAACGAATGTCACAAGGTCGAGTTCCCGGCAATTCTGCTCGAATCACTCATGGCTTAAATGCAGAACGCCATCTCATTATCTGCTTCAGCTGAAAGTCTTTAAGTTTGCACGTGAGCATCATCCACAGGTGCTGCAAGTCATTAGGCCTGCATGTGAACATCCTCCACAAGTGCAGCCAATAATGCTGATGAGGGTGAAGGACTCTTCTGCCAGCACCTTCTCCACAGACAAAAACCAGTTTGCATACCACCTGGAGAGCAAAGAAAAGAAAACAACACCAAAATGTCCAGCCAAACCCCCCAACACACAACAGTACCCCCCCCATCAACGGGAAGCCTCCCGGCGACCGAACAGACCAGGCCCGAGAACAGCACCTCCCTCCGGGGTCCACGTCAGGAAGCAGACGGCGTAACGCTCCCAAGGTCCACCGCAGACAGCAGGAACAGGGCACCGCGGCTGGAAGGCCGGCTGGCATCAACAAAAAACCCCAAAGAGTCCCATATACAACCCAACATACAAGAAAAAACACAAAACCCACCCAAACCCTCCCCAGTGGACCGTCCCATCCAACCCCGGGAAGAAAAGAAAAACACCCAAATCCAACAACCCAACACAGCCCCAACAACACAATACAAACATAAATTCACAAAGAAAAATAACAAACAACCCCCCCAGAACGACTTGCAGAGTCCAACACCCCTCAGAAGACCTTTACCGCCAGTTCCAGGAGAAACAGCCAAAGCCGGAATCCCACAGAGGTCCCCAGGTACATATGGAGCAACAGCGCCCCCCAGAGGACCGTACCATCAACCCCAGGAGGCACCCTCCCCACAACCCAGGAACCCCAGACCCGGCCACACTTGGCTAGTCGGCCCCACAAGCCAATTCCCCCCCAGAGGACCGTCCCATCAACCCTGGAGGTGGAACCTGGAAGGAAACATAAGAAACACAAAAATCCAACCCCCGGCGGACTTCATTAAACCACCCCGGGGGCAAATAAAACAACCAGCAAACCCTGTTTCCTCCCCCAGCACCCCGAAAGACCCCAGATCACTCCCAGAGCCAATCGTAGGCTCAATTTTGGCGAACGGCACAAACTACCAAGCTGGGGAAGGAAACAGGAAAAACTAACCCAGTCCCATCCCCTAAGCACAGTGGAGAACCGGAAAGACGTCCGGTGCCCCAAACCGAGCATACCACCAGCCCATCGGGAGGGGTGGAACTACCGAAATGGCGAACGGCACAGATCGGCCCACCACTCCGACTGAGGTACGTTCCCGCTGCACCACACCCCGGTAACACCAATGACGAACGGTCAAAGGCCCACCGGGGCTGGAGTGGAACCGGGCATCAACCAAAACCAAAAAAAAACGCCCCTGACAACCCCCCCCAGGTGCAGAGGTTTTCTGAGAAACGCTCAGCGTAACCAACCTGCACCACCCCACAACCCAAAAGACAAACGGTCTTAGAGAATGTGAGGTTGGGGTTAGGGAAACAGGGAAATAAAAACAACAAAACAAAACGACCCAATCCTCAAACAAAAATTACCTAAATTCAAATACTGATTACCTGAGTCCAGCCGAGCTCCGAACCGGCAGTCGTTCACTCCACCAGAACCGCCTCTAAATCCCCAAACAATTTATAACCCCTTACAAGAAAACAAAAACAGCCCTAATAACTAAACAACCAAAGATCTGCCCCTTTTTTTTTTTTTTTGTGTGTGTCCATTATTATGCCTGTCTAAGAACACCTGGAGATACATCATTATCTTTCTTGATGCTTATGTGACCGGGGCAATATGGCGGCTCATCCGCAAGAGGAGCCAGAGGTCCCGTCGGAGGAGTCTCAGTGGGGCGAAGAAGAGGCAACCCTGATCTGTGTCGGGGAAAGCCCCGAGACGAAAAGACCCGCTCTGATGTCCGCCCTCTCTCGCGTCCACGCTCCTTTATCCGATCATCTAGATGAATAGCCAAAGATATTAGCTCATCTAAATCTTTTGGTTCGTCACGGACTGCTAGCTCGTCTTTTAATGAATCGTTCAAACCATCCACAAACACTCCTCTCAAAGCTGCGGCATTCCAACCAGACTGAGCAGAAAAAATTCGGAAATCCACGGAATAATCCGCCGCACTCCGCCTCCCCTTGGGTGACGGAGTTATCTGCACCGGTATCGATAGTGCCGCAGCTGGAGCAGCAGGAAGCAGAATGGCTTGCGCTGCAAGCTCCGTAATGCGAGCATCTGTTTGTTTAATTTGATTTGCGAGAGGCTGTAATTGCTCCCATATCTTCTCCAAGTATTTGTTGGGTATTTTCTCCTCCAAACATTTTTAAAACCTTTAACAAGACAAACAGAGTCAAGAAACACCAGTGAGACAGAAAGTCAAATTTTACGCGCGGAGTGCAGTCAGGCTGTACACCAAGGCTACACTAAAGTCTGGCCTGCGCTCCGCTCTTTTTATTAGTGAATCCCTCATCACATAAACAAAAACTTGTCCTAAGGGTGGGGGAATGACGCAAGACAAGTTTCTTCCCGTAACATAAACACACACGTCAATAAGTGCAGCTGTAAGCAAAAACAGTTTCTTTCTTTTACTCTTATCGTCGAAGGTCAGCACATCTCGTTCGTCTGTTGCAGTTATCAGCTGTTCTGCATCTGCCTGGAACACTAAGCATCACATCACAATCAGTCAAAATTCAACCTTCAGTTCTTTTACTCCCAGTCGTTAGCGGCTACGAAAACAAGTTGTATAATAATAATAATAAGTACATCCAGCTCCTCATTCCCAGTTCAGATTGACCCCAGCATGCTAAAACAAGGTTGAATAACACGTACATTCTCGGGTTTAAGTGCAAACAGCACAACACCGTTCTCATCAGAAAGAAGACAAAGGTCCAAATGTTTAACAGTGATAACATATATATATATATATATATATATAAAATCCTTAACATTTCCCTCCTGTTTATCACCTGTTAAACATACAGTAGTAGTTATCACCTAGCTTAGCACTTCTTTTTGAGATTTTCACTAAGAGGTTCATCATGGTATGTTCTATAGGCTTACACCCCAGAGGTGATGTCATCATTGTCACCATCATCGGTGTCTGGGTCATCATACTTCCATGGGTCTGGGTACAGGTCATGGGAGTCATCGTCCTCCTCGGTGTCGTCTTGCCCCAGGAGTGGATATGATGCTGGTCCCCCTCCTGGTCCTGGACTTATTGCTGCGGTTATCATTCTATTTACAAGGCCTCGGAGACATGGAATACAACAACATCCACACAATGTTAGAATTGCAGCAAATACTGCTATAGACACTAATAGTGAAGAAATCAAAGACCTCCATCTTCCCATCCCTTCCAGCCACCAATCCCAGCCTTCGGTGTTTACTCCACTGTGCTCTTTCATCTTCCTGTTCAACGTTCTCAGCCCGTCAATGGCTTGAGTGAGACTGCCGTCTGCAGCCGTGTTGTTGGGAATGAATGTGCAGCATTGTTCTCCGAACATGGCACAAACACCTCCTTTCTCCGCCAACAACATATCCAGAGCAATACGATTCTGGAAGGCCATAAGGGACGTGGCTTTCTAACTGTGAATGGACAGCCTTAAATCCTTCCTCAGTCCAATTTCCTAATTTCTGTACATTGTAGTGGATGTAGTTTATTCTGTCCACGTTTTTATTAATTGAACACCACCAACAGATGGAAGATTCGAATCCAGCTGCTATTTGATCAACCAGTTTATACTCGTCAGGCACTCCTCTGGGGACTCCTATTGCGTCAATATATGTTGGATTTCCTACTCCTTTCCACTCTCTTTTTACTCTATGTCTGGCTATGCCTTTCTGCCAATCTTCAGGAATAAGAGAGGCTGCATATGTCGTAACGTCTTCAGGGGTCATGGGTATGGCTTTAACTGGTAACAATAATGATATTAATGCACAATAACCTGACACATTTCGTGGCAGTCTGTCAAAGATTCTGTTATCACCACACCACCACCATACGTCACTCCTCCCGACAGGTTTGAATGTGGGAGTACTATGGACCACATTCTTACACCAGGCAGTGTGGCTTAAGCTACCCAAAGTCTTACTTGTCCCTGTCAAGTGTACACATGTATGGTTAGCATGCCCAACTTTGCTTGAAAATAAAGGTTTGATCTTAGTCAATTTGGTCAATGGATAGATCTTGTCCCACTTAGAACAATTGTTGTTTGCTGCAATGTATGTCTGTGTCATAACAGTCAGGGTCCCATACATACAACACAGTCCTTCTTTGCTGCTAGTCCTGCTTGTTCTGCCATTAAAAGCCAATTGTTATTTTGTCCACTAATTCCTGTAGTTACTAGGAACCAGTCATCTGCCTTCATGTCTTTTGTGCCTCGTACGGACATCCCCTTTGCTTGTATGGACACCCCCTTTGCTTGTACTTAATTCAGTCAATATTGGTTGCTGTACTCTATATGTTTCACAGAGGAAAAAATGGAAATACGGATCTTTTCCTTGTTTGTATACCCAAAGGAGGAACAACCAACAGTCTCCCTCTATATCAGGTGGGAATATGGTTCCTTTTTCTGTGGTATTCACCACTATAGACAGCTTATCATCTGTTTGATACATTTTGAGAATTTGACTCTGGTACTTAGCCCACTCGGTTTGTGCCCATCTTGGTGTCCATCTACTCCATTCATCGGCTACCAACGTTTCCCATCTCTTATCTTGTTGATCATTGGTCATATACCATGAGAAACTATTTCTGTAATTAGTCCCTCTGTCACCATCCCCACCATCCCATATTCCATGGGTAAGAGCACTATATGGTACAGAGATGACCACAGAAGCTTTTCTAGGAATGCAGGCTTGTATACCAAATCGGTACGCATTGTTCCTATCACAGCTATGTACTGTGGCATTTATTATCGGACTGGGGTCTTCGTTACTTCTTTTTGGTCTCTGCAATCTGCGGAGGTGATCCTTATTATCATGTCCCGTGCTTATGGCTTTTAATAATAAGCCCAATCCCAAAAAGAAAAGTAGCATAATAAGGACTGTCCATGGGGTCCAGAAACCCTCGTTCTTTTGTTTTTTTTCTTTCGCCATTTCTGCACACTACAGCACACCTATGTTCAGAACAGTGGCTTCTTAATGTCTTCTGCTAGCTTTCGTGTCTAACCTGGATCTTAACACCAAGCTCACACACTATTACTAGTCTTGTCCTACTGTTCTTACTGTTTGTCTGTGTCTGCAGAAATGACTTTCTTACAGTGAGTCAAATGAATCCATGTACTTCTTTCCCCAATTTTCAAGGCTGTGGGTGTTGTGAGTAGTACTTGATAGGGCCCTTCCCATTTAGGTGAATGCCAGTGTTTTCTCTTGATGCTTCTTATCAACACCCAGTCTCCAGGTACCACTTTAGGGTCCTCCTGTGGAGAAATGGGATCATCAGTGTTTGGAACTCTCCCTCGTTGTCCTTCTAACATTTTTCTCATGTAATCCGCCAAATTGGCTTCCTCAGGTACATCCCAAATTTGCCCATAATATGGCAATCGATATTTTCTGCCAAACAATGTTTCATACGGTGTCAACCCCATGGTACTAGTTATGTTTATATACATTTTTACCAAATCTACACAATGCGTCCATGGTCTGCCTGTTTCCTCCATTGTCTTTCTAAGTCTGTTTTTTACTGTCCCATTCATCCTTTCCACTAATCCGGTGCTTTGTGGATGATAAGCACAATGATTTTTGAGATTAATCTGTAGCGCTTCTCCTACGTATTGCACTATTGCATTAACAAAATGCGCTCCATTATCTGAATAGACTGTTTCTGGTATTCCAAATCGTGGAATGATGTCTTTGCACAATGCCTTAGCCACTGTAAGTGCATCTGCATGTTTTGTAGGGAACAATTCTACCCATTTTGAGAAGGCATCAATTATGACTAAACAAAATTCCTTCCCTTCATGTTTACTCAGCTGTATATAATCCATATGAATCACTTGAAAGGGATATTGTGGTGTTGGAAATTTGCCTCTTTGGGGTCTCAAATTGCCTTGTGAGTTGTGTTTTGCACATGTCATGCATGCTCTACAATGCTGTTTTGCATATGCATCGAACCCATAAAGACAAAAAAAAATAGATTGCAATTGCGATATCATACCCCCTGATGAGACATGCGTCACGCCATGGCTCATAATAGCTGCCCATTTAAACATATTTTTTGGCAATATGGGTTTCTTTTGTGGTCATATCCGGAGGGGTGTCATATAGGAGAAAAATAGAAAGAGCTGTTGCTGCCTTTGCGGTTTTGTCAGTAACGTCATTTCCTTTTGAAACACTGTCAGAGCCCTTGGTGTGAGCCGCACATTTGCATATAGCAATTTGTTTAGGCAATTTCACAGCCTTCAGTAGTGCAGTTAGGAGAGTGGCATGAGTCACTGGCTTTCCAGATGATGTCACCATTCCACGCTCTTCCCACAGTTTTGCAAACACATGCACTGTGCTGAAAGCGTACTGGCTGTCTGTATAAATTGTTACAGCCGTACCTTTAAACAGATAGCAAGCTGCAGTTAAAGCAACTAATTCAGCTGCTTGTGCTGAAAATGAGGATGGCAATGAAGCAGAATCCAATACTTCTGAATTTGTGACAACAGCATATCCAGATTGTGTTTGTCCATAAGCGTTTTTAGTGGAAGAACCATCCACATACACAATTGTACTGTTTGGGATGGGTGTGTCCCGGAGGTCTGGGCGTGCTTTCGTACAGACCGTAGCTACATCAAGACAATTGTGTGGCTCGCCATCCTCAGGTAAAGGTATCAATGTGGATGGATTCAATGTTGTACAGCGCTCTACCGTAAGGTGTGGTTGTGATAATAGCAAGGACATGCACGAAAGATGTCTTGCTGGGGACAAAAGGCTCATGTTTGTCTGCAACAGAAGTGCAGAAACTGCATGTGGAACTTTCAGTGTCAGCTGATGGAATAGAACAACATTACTGCTACTTTGAACAGCCATAGAGGCTGCAACAACAGCCTGTACACATGGTGGTAGAGCACTTGCTACTGCATCCAATTTAGATGAGTAGTAGGCAACTGGCCTCAATTTTGAGCCATACACTTGAACCAAAACACTAGTCATGAACTTATTCTTACAATCAACTGTTTGAATGAATGGTTTACTATAATCTGGTAGTGCCAAAACTGTGGATGACACTAATGTTTGTTTTACTTTTACAAAAGCTTCCTCAGCATCTTTGTTCCATTCCAACACGGTTGACATTGAAATATCATCTTTGTACATCAAATCAGAAAGTGGACTAGTCAATTCTGCATAGCAGGGAATCCATGCCCTGCAGTAATTAGTCAGTCCAAAAAATGACATCATCTGCTTTTTAGTTTGTGGTTTTGGAGCGTGTAAAATTGCTTCCTTCCTGTCAGACAGGATCGTGCGCCCTGTGGCTGATAATTCATGTCCTAAATATTTTACTTTATCCCTACACAACTGAACTTTGTTTTTACTCACTTTGTGGCCATTATCAAATAAGAAACATAATAATGCTACTGTGTCAGTTATGCAGTTTTCTCGTGTGTCAGAGGCAATCAAAATGTCATCAACATACACTAACAGTTGGCTATCTGCCGGTGGAACAAAATTGGCTAAGCATGCTGACATGACTTGAGAATAAATAGTTGGACTCTCTGCGTAACCCTGCGGTAATCTGGTAAATGTATATCGTTGTCCTTTAAAGGTAAAAGCAAACCAGAATTGACTATCTGGGTGTACTGGCACAGAGAAAAAAAAAAAAAAATGCATTACTGATATCTATTACAGAAAAACAACTAGAATTTAATCTCAATGAGTTTAACAAGGTGTGTGGATCTGGTACACATGGAGCTCTTTTTACTACAGCAGCATTTACTGCCTGCAGATCTTGAATCATTCTCCATCCCACTGAGGGCGGAGCCTTTTTTACAGGAAATATGGGTGTGTTACATGGTGAATCTGGACATGGCACTATTACTCCTGCTGTTAATAAATTCTCTATTACTGGCCTGATTCCTTCAATTGCATCAGGTTTCAATGGATACTGTCTTACACATGGTCTGTATTCTGTTTTTGGTCTTATAACTACAGGTTGTGCATTTTTTATCAGTCCTACGTCTGAAGGACCTGTTGTCCACAATCCTGATGGTACAGAAGAGAGAAGATCATCCTCTTCAGGACTCAACTGAAACACTCAGGATTGTGAAGTGGACACATCAATATGTGTTCCGGCTGTCAGCACCAATGAGACATTAACTGGCACTTTATACAATTTAGTTGATGGACTGAACTCCGTTCGTGGTCCAACTCTGCTCCAATCAGTGGCTGACAAAGCTGTTATGACTGTCAGTCCCAATTCTTGCCATTCTGTCAAATATGGTTTACAAAGTGACACATGTAATGGCATACCTGTGAATCTCAATTTTAAAACATCTTCAGTGGCACCTGTCACTGTTATGACAGCTGTTGAGTTGCCATCATGAATCAAATCGGTCATTGTCAGCTTCACAGGTGAAATGTTTTTCAATTTGTTTTCATACACTGGTGTTCCTGGCAATATGCCACTATGGACTCTAAATACACTCTCAAATCTGCATCTAAACTCTGTCCATGGTTCTCCTTCTTTCTGTGTTGTCCTGGTAATTTCAGTATAATTTATCTTTGGTCCTAACACTCCTTTTGCACGTGTAATCGTAGCTTCCACTCTTGTTTCTAAGACTAGATCATCATGTGTCAGTGGTACGCCTTGTTGGTCTGCAGGATTCCAGTCTCCGCGTATCTGACTCCATTTAGGGCCACATGCTTTCATCCACACCTGTTGGACTTCAGGTCCATTAAGGTGGTAAGAATTTCTAATGTTTTCTATATCCTGCATAAATCCCTCAATATCGACATGTGGCGATGGTATCATGTCGACTGCTGCTTTGATATCATCAGCATTCCATGTTCGATATACGAGCATGGTTGATCGATGTCCTGCTGTTCCTGCACGAGGATTTGGTACTTCTATCATAGGATAGGCACCTCCCTGGTCACTGTGTTCCACCATGGGAGGGGCTGTGGGCACTTTCGCTTGACTGCGTGTTTGTGGTTTTTCTGGTTTTTCACTTTTTACCTTAGGTTTTACTGCCAAATCATACTGTGGTGGCGGTACATCGTCATCCTCTGGTAGAGGAGATAAAGGTGTTGTTGTCACCGATGATCCAGCCGGCGGTGGTTGTTGAGGTTGTTCTGGTTCTCTGTGCTGAATTATCACATCTTCTTCTGCCTTACCTACAGCTTTCTTTTTCCTTGCTTTCTCTAATCGTCGCTTCTCTGCTCCCTTCTGTCTGTTCTCTTCTTCCTCCTCCCAAAATGCCACTAAATCTGCCCCTACTTTCTGCATCTTTTTCTCATCACCTTTATGTTGCTGTTCTAACTCCTTCTTCAGCTTCTGTATACTGATCAGGTTCAGTCGTCCGTCAAAGTCATGTTTATTTATCCAGGTCTCCAATTTTTTGTTGTTTTTGGATTTTTTGCTTCCATAAATTTCCAGTCGTCAGTTGATAAATTTTCCTTCTTTTTAGACGTCTTACCCCCCATTTTTATTATCCCTTGTTATAATTTGGACTTCAGACGGGGGCACACCTAGGGTGTTCTAAATCTGAAGTTTTCACTTTCTTTGGACGTGACAATTAATTTGCCGTCGTGTGGTTGATTCCTTTCACCTCCCCGTAGGAAGCGGAATCACTTGCCTCTGCTTCCACACGCACGGTTGTCACTAACGTTGTCCAAAGTATTACACTTTCACACAGTTATTTACACTTACACAAAACACTATTTACACATAGAAACACTTTTAATAATCGTACGCGTATTCTTATGCCAGGGGAGCTCGCCCTCCCGTGAAATTTAATGTCCTGCATTAGGGGACTCCGCCGTCCCTGCCAGATTTAACTGCTTTTTTACAGTGCACATATTTCTACCCGGGATTTCCTTTACGTATTAAAACAGAGGAGTCCGTACCCTCCTTCCGGAATTTAACTACGGGCGTCCCTCGCAACCGTAGAGGAGTCCGCCCTCCTCGCGGATTTTAACTGCTTTGCATTAACAGACGATTCCACGCCATCGCTTACGGAGTTTAACTGTTTTATGTGATCACTTTTATCCCCTACCGGTACGCGTATATAAACAGAGGAGTCCGCACCCTCCTTACAGAGTTTAACTGCTTTGCATTAACAGACGATTCTGTATCATCGCTTACGGAGTTTAACTGTTTTATGTGATCACTTTTATCCCCTACCGGTACGCGTATATAAACAGAGGAGTCCGCACCCTCCTTACAGAGTTTAACTGTGTTTCATTAACAGACGATTCTGTATCATCGCTTATGGAGTTTAACTGTTTTATGTGATCACTTTTATCCCCTACCGGTACGCGTATATAAACAGAGGAGTCCGCACCCTCCTTACAGAGTTTAACTGCTTTGCATTAACAGACGATTCTGTATCATCGCTTACGGAGTTTAACTGTTTTATGTGATCACTTTTATCCCCTACCGGTACGCGTATATAAACAGAGGAGTCCGCACCCTCCTTACAGAGTTTAACTGCTTTGCATTAACAGACGATTCTGTATCATCGCTTGTGGAATTTAACAGTTTTATGTGATCTGATCACCACTCACTCAGTACTGTTTACAAAGAAATTTTACTCACTGACTCGACCTCCTGTCTGTCTTCTTCGGGAAAATCTCGTCAACCAGACGATGCCAACGGTGGTCGACAATTGCAGACACGATCAATCGATCGGACCTTGGCCAAGGATTTACGTCTGGACTTGGCGACCTCCGCTGGACACCTCCGGTATTGTTGAGCTCCCGGACGTAGCCCCAAGTCAATGTTGGGTATTTTCTCCTCCAAACATTTTTAAAACCTTTAACAAGACAAACAGAGTCAAGAAACACCAGTGAGACAGAAAGTCAAATTTTACGCGCGGAGTGCAGTCAGGCTGTACACCAAGGCTACACTAAAGTCTGGCCTGCGCTCCGCTCTTTTTATTAGTGAATCCCTCATCACATAAACAAAAACTTGTCCTAAGGGTGGGGGAATGACGCAAGACAAGTTTCTTCCCGTAACATAAACACACACGTCAATAAGTGCAGCTGTAAGCAAGTCCGTGCCACGCAAAATTTTAACATGGCGGCCATCTTTCAAGATGGCTGCCAATAAATAGACTAAATTTTGATTTTCCACAAATATATTGCAAAAATATTTCCTATTAGACTGATCTTGGTGTCAAATCATAATTCTCACAAATGAACGTCACAAGGTCGAGTTCCCGGCAATTCTGCTCGAATCACTCATGGCTTAAATGCAGAACGCCATCTCATTATCTGCTTCAGCTGAAAGTCTTTTAAGTTTGCACGTGCGCATCATCCACAGGTGCTGCAAGTCATTAGGCCTGCACGTGCACATCCTCCACAAGTGCAGCCAATAATGCTGATGAGGGTGAAGGACTCTTCTGCCAGCACCTTCTCCACAGAAAAAAAAACAGTTTGCATACCACCTGGAGAGCAAAGAAAAGAAAACAACACCAAAATGTCCAGCCAAACCCCCAACACACAACAAGTATGAAGAAGAAGTAGACCTTTACTCAGAGTGCTGTGGGGGCTGTTGCACCCTCTTCCTGTCCAGATGTAGTCCAGCGGACAAAAGACCTTTTCAATAGAAAATCATTCACTTTGTGAAACAAGCATGGAATTTGGCACAGATACTCTCTTGGGGCCACACATTAAGAAAATGGTCACTTGACCCTTACAGGCAGAACGAAAAGCAGTTTCTCCAGGTCTCGGTGTAGTTAACTGGGACAATTTTATTTTTTAACCTAACCTATTGTATAAACTTTTGCAATATAAACTTTTGTAATGTACAATATGTGCACCCCTGAGGCCATAGAATATATATACAAGGCACAGGGTCGGCAGCAGCATTAGAGTATTAAGAAGGTGACAATGTGCATGTAGTGCAGTGTTCACAGTTTGGTGGTGGATGTTGAACTGTTCAACAGTCTGACAGCATTCAGGTAGAAGCTGTTTTTCTGTCTGGATGTTTCTGCCCAGATGCTGCACAGCAACTGGGACTTTTACCCCAAGGCATCTCCCATCTCCACCAAACTAAACCAGTACCCTCCAGTTCTAACTGACGGTGAGCTTCTCACAACAGGTGGAGGATCATCAGTCCGTATGCCACGGCAGTGAGAAGCAAACTGCACAATTCTCATCAATATTCAAATATACTGCGTAACAAAATACCAAATTACTGTTAACACTTATTCAGACAATCATCACCTCTGATGTGTGCTGACAGCACCTGGAGATCCTGGAAAAGTTTGTGGTCCTGATGTATGATAGATCAAGCGCTGAAGAGCGGATGAGGTAGCACTTTACATGTTTGGCCCAAAGCAGAGGCCATATGAAGCTATTCCTCCAACAAGAGCAGCTCTGGTTCATCACACTAAACATGCTGCATATCAGGCCAGCTGCATATGGGGTCAGGCAACCCAGTGTCAACCAAAAGCAGAGAGTCCTGCTGACTGGAGATGAAAAAAGGTTGGTGAAGCTTGGTGGGTCTTCTGGACTGCAAAATACATCTGTTGCACAAAGCTGTCAAGAACTGGCCACGTGTGACTGCAAACAAGAGTTCTGTGGAAGATGTAAATGTTTCAGATTGGGATTCACCAGCACAGCAAGGTGCAGCTGTAAATGTGAATAGAAAATAAAATGGTTACTGTCATTTGTCAAGAGTTGTTGTTGTTGTTTTTGTTTTTGTTTGCTTATTCCACACCAGGTGCTGTTGTCTCTGGATTCGGCTGTATTTTAATTTAGTTCACAGCTATGCTACTTTACTAATTATTCTTTATGTTTTACCTTCACGTTTATTTAGAGTTACTGTCTGTTATTTAAAAAAACCTCCCTTCAAGGCTGTTATTTTTACCCGGTTCTTTTCTGTAAGATTCTGCCACTTACCAAAAAACCAAACCATTGTGTTCCTCATTTTGAGTTTATTAAAGGTCACATTAGAACCCAGGCCTGGGACCCTCACAGACAGTGTCCATCTTGTGAAAGGCCCCTAAAATGAGTCATACAACACTTTTTATACCTTGTGAGTGTTAACATGGGTGTGGTTTAGTCTCACATTTCTAATGTTACTGGTTCTCACCAACAGGGGGAGCTCTCCCTGTGTTTGAAACTTGGACACGTGATGAAGTAAAACTTAACTTATATTTCTCAGAACTTCCAAACAAATAACAGAAATACTTGAAGGTAACATAAAATAAAGAATTAGCACAGATATTATCTAACATAACTGTTACCTTGCCGTGGTAAGGGAGCTTATAGACTTTACTGAACCCTGAGACCTATGTCGTAAGGAGGCAACTTCTTGCAGGTTTTACAAAATCAGAAGGGTCAAGGGCAAAGAGGTAGACAAAACACAGTCAACAACAACCACAAAAAAATGCCTTTTTTGGGAAGTCAAACTAATATTGTCAGATATATTGTTAAAAGAACCAGATGGTTTGTATCACTCACTAAACATCAATTAACTACTCCCCTATGGTGGCTGCTATCTTGAAATATGGCCGCCATCTTAAAATTTTATGCAACCAGGAGACTGTTTATACTGTTTCATGCCAATATCACAAACCAAACAAACACATCATTTAAAGGATCAACCAATGTGGTGGCCATCTTGAAAAATGGTCACCATGTTGAATTTTTGCGTGGCATGGACCATTTCCCAAACAGTGGCCCCAAGAGAGTATCTGTGCCAAATTTCATGCTTGTTTCACAAAGTGAACGACTTTTCTCATTTATCCATTGGACTAATAAGCCCTTGGTTTGCAGCCTCCAAGGTGGAAAAACAGAGAACTTGTGTATTTATGTGTTGTGTAGTCATGTTCGGACACTCCTCAAGGTTCAGGACGCTGCCTACAGCCTGGAGGGATCTGCAAAGAGGCATCAGAGAGGCCAAACAGAGGCACAAGCAGCGCCTCAAAGTACTGCCCACAACAGCCCCCATGGCATGTGGACTGGCATCAAAGCCATTACAGACTATAACAGCAGAAGCTGACAGATCAGCCCTGACAGCATACTGCCTGACACCCTGAACCATTTCTTTGCACACTTTAACATGCAGAATATCAGAGCAGATCCTCAGACCACCTCAACAAGTGAAGAACCTGCACATCAGGACCTCTAAAGCGGCAGTACCTGACGGGGTGTCAGGCCGCACACTGCAGTCATGTGCTGACCAGCTAACGGGAGTGTTCACCAACATCTTTAACCTCTCGTTGCAACAAGCTACTGTCCCCACTTGTCTTAAATCCACCACAGTCACTCCTGTACCAAAGAAGACCCCATTGTTGTATGGCTGGGGGGCCTGGCTGCCTTTTTGTTTCTGTCTTTTGTTTTTCCTTCCAGGTGGCTTGCATTTGGGACTGAGTGGCTGTGTTGCTGAGGTTATCAGGACCTCACCCTGATCACCTGCGGCTCGTCAGGACTCACAGCTGAGGTGCATCTATATGGATTGGAACATGGTGGCATTTAAGACTGGAGTATACAGTGTTTATTTGCCAGAGACTCGACCTTGTGACCAGACAGGTGAGATCGTCGTCTCGGGAGCCATCTCATCATCAGTGGATGCAGAGAACGTCCAGGGTTTGATGCACGGTCTGTGAAAGAGGAGGGGGTGAGGTCTCACGCTCGTCAGCACACTTCCTGAGGTACGTTAGATTTTGTGACTAACATTTATGCAGTCAGTAAATGTGGTGTCCCTCACACCTTTATTATATTGAGCTGTATGTTAGTCATGTATCGGTTTCCACTGCAGTGGAGTTTTGTGAACTGGATGTTCCATGCCTGCAGGTTGGGAAGCTGATTAGTAATCAAGCCAGGAAGTGTTTGCTGTTTGTACACCTTTAAGTGTTCTCTCTGTGTGTAGAGTGTGGACTCACATAAATGGTTCCTTCTTTCACAGACTCGGTTTGTTGCGGCCACCTGGGGGGTGTCGGCGGGGTCCTTGGGTCCGAAGAGCTTCTGGCTCCGGACCGTTAGCGCTGCTGGGAGCGCACCACGCCAGACCGCACTTTCTGTTATTTTTGTATCACTGTTATGTATTAAATTCAGTTAGCCTTTGTACCGTGCTCTGCTTATTTCATACTGGGTCCTTCAAACGCTGGTCGGTTCTCCGAGCTGCGTCCGACACATAACACCCATGACCTGCCTTAATGATGACCACTCTGTCACCCTGACCCCGGTAGTCATGAAGTGCTTTGAGAGGATCATCCTGTCCCACATCAGAGACATCATCCCTGCAGATCTGGATAGACACCAATTTGCCTACCAGAGGAACAGATCTGCAGAGGATGCAGTCTCTGTTGCACTCCACTCAGCCCTGACCCACCTGGAACAACCAAATACATACGCCCAGCTTCAGTTCCCCCTTCAGTACAATAATCCCCTACAAACTGGTTCACAAACTGCAGGATCTTGGACTTACCACTTCACTCTGCACATGGATTATGGATTTTCTTACCTGTAGGCTGCAGAGCATCAGGATAGGAAGACATACATCCACCACCATCATGCAGAACACTGGGGTACCACAGGGCTGTGTGCTCAGCCCAGCCCTGTTCACCCTCTTTACCCAGGATTGCACCACCATCCACTCTGATGACATCACTGTAGTTGGACTTATTAGTGACATTGAGGAGGCTCTCCACAGGGAGGAGGTATAACATCTGACCCAGTGGTGTTCAGAGAATAACCTGTTTCTGAACACCCCCAAAACCAAGTAAGTCCTTGTGGATTTCAGGAGGACCAGGAAGCCCACCCCTGACTACTTCACATAAACAGTAAGATGGTGGAGGTGGCGAACAACGTCAAATTCCTGGTACTCCACATCACCAAGGACCTCTCTTGGTCAGTCAACACCTCCCACCTGATGAAGCAAGCACAGCAAAGGCTATTCTTCCTCAGGAAGCTTCACGCAGTTGTTCACAAAGTGGTGATCCTCGCCCCATCTTTGCTTATGAATGGCTGAGCCTTTATAGGGGAAGCTCCTTTTATACCCAATAATGACACTCACCTGTTTCCAGTTAACCTGTTCACCTGTGGAATGTTCCAAACAGGTGTTCTTTGAGCATTCATCAACTTTCCCAGTCTTTTGTTGCCACTGTCCCAGCTTTTTTGAAACGTCTTGCAGGCATCCGTTTCAAAATGATCAAATATTTGCACAAAAACAAAAAAGTCTATCAGTTTGTGTTACAGCTTGCCTGGATGGAGTTGGACCCAAAATGCAGGGAACAGAGAAAGTGGATGAGCCAAAAGATTTATTACAAAGGTAAACAGAGCCAAATAATGAAAATTGCAAGGTGGTGTGAAAAGTGGAGACACGGCCCGCACAGCGGTGGAACCAGGGAGCTGTAATCCGCTAGTCCAGTTCCCGGCGCGAGGTGAAGTGCAGATTGATCCGAGAGTGTTGCCAGGTGGTCATCCACGGAGCCGATGGAGTCAGGAAGGAGATGACAGACGGGTAAGTGATGAGCCCGTGGCACGTCAGCACAGAAGCGAGAGACTAAGCACTAACAGCAATCAAATTAGCTACAGTGAGCTATAGGCAACAGATAGCAGCACATCAATCAATGAGCGTGGAAATTCGGAAAATAACTGCATAGGAATGCACAAATTCAGAATGTACAGCGAGGCCAGGTACCAGGTTGAAGACACTGAGTTTCTGCCGCAGGTGGATGTAGTAGAGCGGTTAAGGCCAACTTTTCACAAGAATCGTTCAGTTTTTGAAGAAAGCATGAAACTTTGCACAGGGATACTATGGGACCTAAGGACCATGAAAAAAAATAGACTCCAAAAAATTGCGTCCCCTGGTGGCTGCCATATTGAATTTTAAAATGGCCACTGAAATTGACCAATTTTTAATATTATTTCAATTTATGATATGCAAAGGACAGTGATTACAGCATCTATCACTGTTTTCAATATCAGGGTATATTTCAATGAAGTTCTGAATCTAGTCATATGGCAGCCATGTTGGATTTCAAGATGGCTGCCTTGTTTAAAATGACAAAAAAGAAGTTGATCAAAGTTTAGTATTTTGGTTCTAAAATCAGTAAATATCAATGAAAGTCAACCTCAAAGGGTCTTGAGGTTCTTATACCAGTGTTATGTAATAATAAAAACACCTATATGGATGCTATGGCACTATTTTATGCTGCCAAGCTGCCCAATACATCAGACATTACAGTTAAGACAGTGCTAAATTTCCAAAGCAAAAGTGCAACTTAAAATCCTATTTAAATTCTTTATCTCTTGTTTTCTTAATAATGCTTATCTTTAATGCATTTCACGATGTTTGGCAAGCTGCTTCATGGTATATGGGGTGCCATATGAGCATAGTATATGATGCAGATGTCAATTCTGCCCGGATGACATTCTTCACAAAATGCTCCAGAAACACTGACAATATTCCTCCAACAAGGGCAGCACTCGAGGAGCACATCAGGAGATCAGTCTTTCAGGCATTTTACATCTGGGGTCAATGTTTGCATCTTCAGCTAAAACTCCCACAACCAACAGACTGGGGTTGGCAAAAATCTGCAAATGGAGGTTATTGACCATTTTGGACCACATTACCAGTGGCTGAGAAGGCATGCATGGAGCTTGAGGCATGCGGCTGCACAAAGTCTTGCACAGGCAATTGCAAATGTTTTAAGACATTCAAAACTAAAAATACTTGCACCCAGCTGTGCAAATGCAATGGGGAGTGCTACGATGGATATACTTGTATAAACTTGCTGGACATTTGGCCATCTGGGTAAGATTTCCCTACACTTGGGCTATTTGAAATGGACGAAAACGTTCATATATATGTTTTTAAAGCACTAAACATTTACTGATGCAACTTTAAATCATTCTGTTTGAAAACAAAAACAAAAAAAGTGTTTTGAATATTCAAGTTTGTTGTAACAAAGATAGCATAAAAATCTCCAGTTTTTGAATTGTGCTTTTTAAATAATCTGTTCTGTTCTGTTACAGATCTACACGTTTAATTATAATAAATCAGCTGTTTGTTATAATCTTAATTTTTTTTTTTTATAAATTTGGGTCAATAATATCAGTTTGCGCAGGTAATTCCTTGTAAATAACACACTTTATAATGAAGTATCCCAGGAGCGATACAGATTATTCCACTAAAGGCTAAAATAATTCAACTGAAATGTGGAACTGGCATTAGCTGGATATGGCTAATACGAACCATATCTTTTGGCCTTGTTTATATTCATTTGGCAGCCCACCCATATATTTTACCTTTAAAGTTGCCTTGGTGCATGGACATGTTTGAACTAGATTTCTGCCTCCAGGATTTAAACATAGATCTTTATTACCAGTTACTTAATTTGAAAGGTAATTCTCTGACGTATACTCAACATATATGGCACTGTATGCTAAGTAGGATGCATGGAAAAATAGAAGAAAAATATTTTGACAATAGAGTGAAATATGGCAGCCATCTTGAAATCCAGTATGACAAACATCTAGTAGATGAATTGTGAATGAAACTGCTGCAATCACTACTTCATAGATACAAAGGCCTGAGGCTTGAATTTTGAATTTGTCACTAAAATAGCAGAGATAATCAATACTTAATTTTAATTGCAACCATTTTGGAATCCAATATGGCCGGCATCAGGCAATTAATGTAATAGGTTAATTGGACTCCTCATTACTTATGGGTAACTTTTACAATTACGCTTCCATCTTTACAGAGGACTGATATTTTTCATAATCTTCATTTTAATGGTGGCCATCTTGGAATCCAATATGGCCTCCATCTTACAAAGTTGAAAATGAGTCCAGGTAAATATTTTGGAATTGTGCTTTTATGTGCCTTAATTTGAAAGTAAATGGCAAAAATATGTTGAAAATAATGGACATTTTTTAATCCAATATCGCAGCCACCAGGGGGCGTTATTTATGAGGGTCTGTTTTTTTCATGATCCCTAGGTCCTATAGTATCACTGTGCCAAGTTTCATGCTTTCTTCAAAAACTGAACGATTTCTGCCTTAACCGCTCCACTAATGTGTTGAACTAAATACTGTGCATTGTGATGAGTGCAGGTGTGACAATCCCCAATCAGCTCTGTGTCCAACCACCTGGGGAGAGAGAGAGAAAAGACAGAAACCAGGTAGGACCCAAGGCGACACACCACAGTACTCCCTCCTCAATGGGGGCCCCCAGGCAACCTACCGGGCAGATCAGGGTGAGCCCGGTAGAAATCCCAATGAGGGTAGGGTCCAGGATGAAGCTCCGCTGCACCCAGGAATGTTCCTCTGGCCCATAGCCCTCCCAGTCCACCAGCTATTGAAAGCCCTGACCCCAGCAACAAACATCCGAGATCTTTGGGACCGTCCAGGCCGGGTGACTGTTCACGATTCGAGCAGGAGGTAGAGCTGGTGCAGGCAGGCAGAGCAGGCTGGTCTGCACCGGCTTCAAGCGGGAAGTGTGAAACACCGGGTGGATCCGGAGGGAACACAGCAAACAAAGGCGAACGGCAGCTGGATTTATCACCCGATCCGCCACAAACAGCCTGATGTATTTGGGAGACAATTTCGTCGACTCAGTCTGAAGTGGAATGTCCTGGGAAGACAACCACACCTCCTGCCCGGGCTGGTAGTCTGGGGCCGGGGTCCTGTGTCGGTCTGCAAGGCATTTGGTCCATTCCTTGGTCCACAGAAGGGTGGAGTGGGCTGTCCTCCACACCCGACGGCAGCGCCTGAGATGTTGTTGCACGGGAGGCACCACAAGGTCCCCTTCTTGGCTGGGGAACAGTGGAGGCTGACAGCCAGCGAGGCCTCAAATGGAGATAGTTCAGTGACAGAACAGGTCTGGGAGTTGTGAGCGTATTCTATCCACAGAAGGTGGTTGCTCTAACTGGACAGGTAGGAGGACGTAACGCACCGTAAGGCGGCTTCAAGGTCTTGATTAGCCTGTTCCGTCTGGCCATTGGTTTGGTGGTGGAACCCCGACGAGAGGCTGACCGAGGCACCCAAAGCTGAACAGAAAGCCCACCAAACCTGAGACGTGAATTGCGGGCCTCGATCAGACACAATGTCACAAGGAATGACATTCAGCCGGAAAACCTGGTGGACCAGGAGATCAGCAGTCTCCAGAGCTGATGGTAATTTGGGCAGAGCCATGAAGTGTGCTGCCTTGGAGAACCGGCCCACTATGGTGAGCACAACAGTGTTTCCCTGGGACGGGGGAAGTCCCGTGATGAAGTCCAACGCAATGTGAGATCAGGGGCATCCAGGAGTTGGAAGAGGATGGAATAGGGCGGAGATAGGCTGGTGGAGGCTCTTACCCCTGGCACAGGCAGTACAAGCCTGGACGAAGTCCTTGATGTCAGCTTGGACCGAAGGCCACCAGAAGGTTCTGTGGATGCCCGGGTGAGAGGCCAGTTTGGATGAGTGAGAAAACTGCAGGACCAGGGGTCGAGCTTCCGGTTTAACAAACAGCCATCCCGAAGGTCCTCTGCTTGGGTCGGGATGTCACTCCAAAGCCTCTCGGACAGTCTTCTTGATGTCCCGCTCCAGGGTGCCCACCACCAAGGACCGAGGGAGGATGAGGTCCGAAGACGGAGGACGGTTGGGGGAACTGAAAAGACGGGAGAGAGCACTTGGTTTCTTGTTTTTGGATCTGGGTCTGTAAGTGATTGAGAAGTTGAGTCTCCCAAAAAACAAGGACCACCTGGCTTGCCGGGAGTTGAGGCATTTTGCTCACTGGATGTACTGGTGGTTTTTGTGATCTGTCCATACTATGAAAGGGCCTGTGGCCCCCTCCAGCCAATGTCTCCACTACTCAAGGGCCACCTTGACCGTCAGGAGTTCCCGGTTACCAGCATCATAATTCCGTTCTGCAGGAGTTAAACAATGGGAGATGAAGGCGCACGGATGGAGGTGACGTCACCCTCCGCCCGCTGGGAAAGCATGGCTCCTATACCCAGATCGGACGCATCTACCTCAACAATGAACTGGCGGTCTGGGTCGGGTTGAATAAGGACTGGGACAGTGGAAAACAGATGTTTAAGACGATTGAAGGCCATTTTGGCTTGCGGGGACCACTGAAACCGGACTTTAACTGAGGTGAGGGCTGTGAGTGGAGATGCAACCTGACTGTAATTGCAGATAAACCGGCGATAAAAATTGGCAAAACTGAGGAACTGCTGTAGCTGTTTGACTGAGGTGGGAGTTGGCCAGTCTAACACTGCTTTTACCTTGGACGGATCGGGCTGTATCTGGTTTTCTGACACAATGAACCCCAGAAATGAGATGGTGTCCTTGTGAAAATCGCATTTTTCTGCCTTAACAAAAAGCCGGTTCTCTAACAATCTGTGGAGGACCAGACAGACATGCTTAGTATGCTTGGACAAAGAGGAGGAGAAATCAAGATGTCACTGAGATAAACAAACATGAAACGGTTGAGGTAATCCCGAAGGATATCATTCACAAGCGACTGAAACATGGTTGGTGAGACCGAAGGGCATAACTCGGTACTCAAAGTGTCCGAGTGGGGTGTTAAAGGTGGTCTTCCACTCATCCCCCTCCTTAACATGCACAAGGTGATCAGCATTCCTGAGGTCCAATTTGGTGAATATAGTTGCACTGTGCAGGGGCGGGAACGTGGAATCAAGGAGGGGAAGAGGGTACCGGTTGCAGACTGTGATGGCGTTCAGCCCCCTGAAATCAATGCACGGGCGCAAGGTACCGTCCTTCTTGCCAACAAAAAAGAAGCCTGCCCTAGTGGTGATGACGAGTGCCGAATTAGCCCTGCGGCCAGGGAGTCCCAAATATAGGTCTCCATCGAATCTCTCTCCAGGCGTGACAAGTTGTACAACCGACTGGAAGGAACTTCGCGCCAGGGAGGAGATCAATGGAAATGTCATATGGTCTGTGAGGAGGGATTGACAGAGCACAGATCTTTGCTGAACACCTCAGCAAGGTCATGATAAATTTCAGGAACTAAAGAGAGATCAGAGGGTGTGGAGTGACACTCCCCGGCACCACTGCTGGGCGGAACCGAGGAATGAAGGCACCGTCTGAGGCAGGCTTCACCCCACTGGGTGATGGTCCCGGTCGGCCAATCAATCGAGGGATTGTGTAGTACAGCCCAAGGATGTCCTAAGACCAGTGGGGATGTGGAGGAAAATACAAAAAAATGGATTTTCTCATGGTGGTTGCCGGACACCACCAACGTGACCACTTCGGTCTGGTGGATGATGGGCAGCAAGGAGGTACCATCTAAAGCATGCACATTTAACGGTGACGGGAGTGCTTTGACCGGGATGCATGCTTAGGTCATCACCTTGAGATCTAAGAAATTTCCCTTAGCCCCATTGTCAATTAGTGCAGGTAATGAGAGTGAAAGCTGACCAAACAGGATTGTGGCCAGGACTTGGGTGCAAGATGAATTAACACCCGTGAACTGGACCCGTGAACTCTCACCCGAAGCCTGGATCTTATGGATGAGCTTTTTCTTTTGGCCACACGAGACAGGAGCTAAGTACATGCCCTTTAGCACTGCAATAGAGACCTACTCCCGCCTCCAATGCCGCTCATTTGGGGACAATTTTGCCCTGCCCAGCTGCATGGGTTCATCAGCAGGGGCAGCTGGAGGACTGGAGAGAAGGGGCCCAGCGGAGCTCGGCAAAGAATGACCTAGTACGTGTCGCGGAGGGATCTGGGTGGGCGTGCCACTCTGGCTTTTCTCCCTCTGATGCTCCCTTAAGTGGTTATCAATTTTGATTACCAGAGCTATAAGCTGATCAATATCATGTGGCTCATCCTGTACTGCCAGCTCATTTTTGAGAACCTCAGACAGGCCGTGAATGTAAACACTCCCCAACACCTCGGGATGCCAGTCCGCCTCAGCGGTGAGAACATGGAACTCGACGGAATACTCCACAGTGCCGTGGTGTTCCTTTTGGAGGGACAGGTGCTGCGAGGTGGGGTGCTTCCGCATGGGATGGTCAAAAATAAGGCTAAACACCCAAGAAAAAGCTTTGAATGACTCTAATAGAGGGGACTCATTATCCCAGAGAGCAGTGACCCAGGTACGAGCCTCTCCACGGAGCAAATTAATCACATACGCCACCTTGCTGGACTCAGTCACGTAATGGGAGGGGCGCTGAGAAAAAAACAAGGAGAACTGCATCAGAAAAGCCGAACAAGTATTTACATCACCGGAGAACGGATCTGGGTGACAAATGTGAGGTTCGTGGGTCTGAACTTCCACCGCTGGTGCTATTACTGAAACTGGAAGAAACAAAGCTGCTACAGCCACCGGAGGAGGTGAAACAGGTGGGGGCACATTTGTGAGCTGATCAACCTGAGTGGTGAGTGCAGTGAGATGTGCCTGTGAGACAGCCAGCTGTTGTGTGAGTGTTTGAACATGCTCCAGGAGAGTGTCAAGCTGCTGTTGTTGCTTCCCCAGGAACTCTCCCTGCCGAGAGATGGCTCGCTGGACAGAGTCCGTTCCTGCTGGATCCATGATGCTGGCCAGAAACTCCTGTTACGGGTTGCCCGGATGGAGTTGGACCCAAAATGCAGGGAACAGAGAAAGTGGATGAGCCAAAAGATTTACTACAAAGGTGAATAGAGCCAAATAATGAAAATTGCAAGGTGGTTTGAGGAGTGGAGACACGGCCCGCACAGCAGTGGAACCAGGGAGCCGTAATCCACTAGTCCAGTTCCCAGCGCGAGGTGAAGTGCAGATTGATCCAAGAGTGCGACCAGGTGGTCGTCCACAGAGCCGACAGAGTCAGAAAGGAGATGACAGAGGGGTAAGTGACGAGCGGGTGGCACGTGAGCACAGAAGTGAGAGACTAAGCGCTAACAGCAATCACATTAGCTACAGTGAGCTATAGGCAAGAGATAGCAGCACATCAATCACTGAGCGTGGAAATTTTGAAAATAACTGCATAGGAATGCACAAATTCAGAATGTACAGCGAGGCCAGGTACCAGGCTGAAGACACTGAGTTTCTGGTGCAGGTGGATGTGTTGAACCAGGCTAAATACTGTGCACCATGATGAGTGGCAGGTGTGACAATCCCCAATCAGCTCCGTGTCCAACCACCTGGGGAGAGAGAGAGAGAGAAAAGACAGAAACCAGGCAGAACCCAAGGCGACACAACCACAAGTTTGAACATTAAATATCTGTGTGTTAGTGTTAGTGCCCATGACATGGGCAACTTACACATCTGTGATGGCACCATCAATGCTGAAAGGTACATCCAAGTTTTGGAGCAACACATGCTGCATCCAAGCAACGTCTTTTTCAGGGATGTCCCTGCTTATTTCAGCAAGGCAATGCCAAGCCACATTCTGCACGTTACAACAGCGTGGCTTCGTAGTAAAAGAGTGCGGGTACTAGACTGGTCTGCCTGCAGTCCAGACCTCTCACCCATTGAAAATGTGTGGCGCATTATGAAGAGCAAAATATGACAACAGAGACCCCGGACTGTTGAATAACTGAAGTTGTACATCAAGCAAGAATGGGAAGGAATTCCACCTACAAAGCTTCAACAATTAGTGTCCTCAGTTCCCAAACTCTTATTGAGTGTTGTTAGAAGGAAAGGTGATATAACACAGTGGGAAACATACCACTGTCCCAGCTTTTTTGAAATGTGTTGCAGGCATCCATTTCAAAATGAGCAAATATTTGCACAAAAACAATAAAGTTTATCAGTTTGAACATTAAATATCTTGTCTTTATGGTGTATTCAATTGAATATAGGTTGAAGAGGATTTGCCGATCATTGTATTCTGTTTTAATTTACATTTTACACAATGTCCCAACTTCATTGGAATTGGGGTTGTACAGACTGAGCCACACACTATTGTTCCAACTGGATTATGAGCAGTGCAACTTTTGCATCTCAGTTTACACTGTAAATAACATGTCTATTGTTGTCTTATGCACCATATTGCTCTTTTATTATATTTTTATTTATTTCATTTTATTTTTATATCTAATCATTGCTGCTACTGACTGGTTGTCACCAACAAAGTTTCATTGTTTATTACAATGACAATAAAGTCTCTCTTATCGATCTTATGTGGAATGAGTGACCTGACTGACAGGTAAGAAGGTTTTATCTTTTATCTCATGTCATCCTTGAAAAGAGTCTTTAAGCATATTTTTTCAAAAAGCAAACTGTTTGTATTTTTTAAACTCATTGCAGATGTGCTATTCTGTTGGTAGCTTGTTTTAGCTGCACTAACGTAGCCAGAGGACGCACACAGACTTTGAAAGAAAAAATATAAATATGTATGTAAACCTCTCAGTGGATGTGCTGCTTTTGCTCCCTGTATCGTCACTGCGCTCTGAGATACAACGAGACGAGAAGACTGTTTCTTCAGGTCAGAGCTGCTGCACAAAACAGCGGATGTGCAGCTTGTAAGATCCAACTCAGTTTCATTAAAAACATTTGGACAGGATTACTAGTACACATAGTGAACATCTTATACTGGTACTTTGATATTATGGTGTAGGTATGGTGTAAGCATAGAAAGCTCTGCCAACATGGCAACACCCAGAGCAGCCAGGCATCTCTGTAGAAAACATATGGATGTCCAGAATATATGAGGTTGTCAGGGTTGGAATTTTGCTTGGTGTTCTGTTTTATTTTGTCCTTTTGTTCTGTTAGTTACTTTTTCATTTCATTGGTTTTGGTTTGTTTCTTCTCTTGCTGGGTTTTTCTGCTTGGGTCTGCCTGTCTCTGTTTGTCTTGTCTCTCCCGCTTGGATCTTGGTGATGGGTGTTTCTCTTTCTTGCCACACCCTGATTCTGGTGCTTTCCATGCACACCTGTTCCTGATTTGCTGATTACCACCTGTGGTTATACAAGCTCACAAGGTGTGTTTGTCCCTCACCAGCTCTCTTCCTGTGTTCCATAGTACTGCCTGCCTCTTTATGTGTTCCTGACCTCCAGCCTGTTGCTTCAACCACACCTGTTTGCCTGATGATTTTTGTACTGCTGCTTTTTCAGGACTGCTTACTCATGTACCGACCTCTGCTGTCCTCAACAGTAAAGTCTTCTAAAAACCTGTTCCAGTTGGCGGTACAACACCACAGTAAGCAGCTCGCACAGCAATAAGACGCTCTCTCTTCTGGGTTTAGCGCTAAATGCCAGGACTCATTGATGGAGTTGGTGAGCGCCCAGATGGGACAATCATTGTCTAAGCTAGATCATCAGGCTTCTACTGTTCCAGCCACCGGCAGCACCAGTGTGCCTCCACTGGGGCCGTCAATGGTCGCACTGGCTTCTGTACCTGAACCTGACTACTGCAATCTGCTGTCTCCGCCTGAACACTTCTCAGGTGAGTCCGATGACATCAGACCTTTTATTACTCAGTGTGAGTTCAACTTTGAGCTCATGTCATGTAAGTTCCCGTCCAACAGGGCGAAGATAGCTTATGCAATCACACACCGCCATGCTTTGGCGTGGGCAACAGCTGAGTGGGGTCGCCGATCTGCCACCTGTGCCTCTCTTCCGGCATTCACAGTGGCACTGCAATCAGTTTACCAACACAACTCTCCGGGGTGAGAACCAGCACATACCTTCATGAGGCTGAGGCAGGGTAGACGCTCAGTCACTGACTATGCTGTGGACTTCCGCATACTGGCAGGCAAGAGTGATTGTAATCCCGTGGCACTCCATGACATCTTTTTCCAGGGGCTTGCTGAAAACATCCAGGTGGATGTTTATAATAACCAATTGTCAAGCCAGGGGTGCCACCGTGCGGCCAAAAGCTGACTTATAGGTGATTCAAAATTCAATTTCGCTTCCGTGTGGGATTGGCCGGTTTCTACCACCCGTAAGGAAGTCCAAAGGTTCCTGGGCTTTCCCCATTTCTACCGAAAGTTCATCCTTAATTTCAGCACTATCGCAGTTCCGCTTCATGAATCCGTCTGGCCTTTCATGTGGACGCCAGGGTGCGACGAGGCTTTTAGGGTCCTAAAGCATCGCTTTATCGTGGCCCCCATGCTACTCCTCCCTGACCCTGCTCAAAAGTTCGTGGTTGAGGTAGATGCTTCTGATACTGGTGTTGGAGCAGTACTGTCACAAGTGAACTTCTCAAACGATAGGTTGCACACATGTGCCTTTCTGTCAAAAAAGTTGACTGCTGCTGAATGAAACTACAACTAAGTGTTGTTAGAAGGAAAGGTGACGTAACACAGTGGTAAACATACCAGTGTCCCAGGTTTTTTGAAACGTGTTGGAGGCATCCCGAGCAAATATTTGCACAAAAACAATAAAGTTTATCAGTTTGAACATTAAATATCTTGTCTTTGTGGTGTATTCAATTGAATATAGGTGGAAGAGGATTTGCAAATCATTGTATTCTGTTTTTATTTACATTTTACACAACGTCCCAACTTCATTGGAATTGGGGTTGTATGTACATCAGTGAGCTCCCTACAGATGACCAAGCTTCTCACCTTATCTCTAAGGCTGGGCAGACACTGTACGATATTTTCAATCGCTGTACTCAGCTCCAGCTCAAACTGTACAACAAAACCGCACGGTGTAAAAGTTCAGAGTGCACGATTTATGTTCTCACACTATACGGCCCGATGCTCTGATGCGATCTGACTGTTCAAAAAAATGTTTATGCTCTCTCCTGTGTTTGCACATGCGCAGTGCGAGAGGTTGGGGTAAATCAGCTCGTAGACGCTTGTAGTGCTGCTTCAGCTGCATGATACCCTCACGAGGGCCGATTGCCTATTGGAAGGTGTTCCTGAGAGGTTAAACGCAGCTTGTTACTCCATGTATACTGCACGATGCAGGATGCACGATTAAGCTGAAACTTGGCGCTATCCAAAAAATTCTCACACGAGTGAAAAATTGGCTGAAAAAGGGCTAAAACTCACACAATGTAAGCCCAGCTTAAGGGAGACACCAGCCACCCTCCTGAGGAAGCCCACTTTGGCCGCTTGTACCCACGATCTAGTTCTTTCGGTCACGGTCCAACCCTCATGACCATAGGTGAGCGTATGAATGAAGATTGACCAGTAGATCGAGAGCTTCACCTTTTGGCTCAGCTCTCTTTTTGTCACAACAGTACGGTAGAGCGAATGCAACACCGTCCCTGCTGCACTGGTTCTCCAGCCAATTTCAAGCTCCATTGTCCCCCCACTCGTGAACAAAACCCCAAGGTACTTGAACACCTTCACCTGCGGCAAGACCTCATTACTCTACCTGTAGTAGGCAATCCATCGGTTTCCTGCTGAGAACCATGGCCTCAGATTTAGAGGTGCTGATCCTCATCCCAACCACTTCACACTCGGCTGCGAACCAATCCAGTGAGTGTTGGAGGTCACAGGCCAATGAAGCCAACAGGACCACATCATCTGCAAAAAGTAGTGATGAGACCCTGAGCCCACCAAACATCTAACTCTCCTCCCCCCGACTACGCCTCCATATCCTGTCCATCAATATCACAAACAGGATTGGTGACAAGGTGCAGCCGTGGCGGAGGCCAACCCCCACCAGAAACAAGTCCAGCTTACTGGCGAGCACACGAACACAACTCTCACTTTGTGAGTACAGAGACTGGATGGCCCTGAGAGCTGGTCGATTGTTCCACAGCCAAGACAGAACCTACATTGCCAACAGAAATAAACCAGAACATCTCTTGCCTGAGGACACACACACACACACACACACACACACACACACACACACACACACACACACACACACACACACACACACACACACACACACACACACACACACACACACACACACACACACACACACACACACACACACACACACACACACACACACACACACACACACACACACACACACACACACACACACACACACACACACAATAATGTCCAGTAACATAATAAGAGCCAGTAACATAACAGCCAGTGCAAACCTCCGCCAGCCCTAGTTTGCAATTACACAAAGTTTTACCTTGGAAAAAAGTTTAAAGTCCTGTTAGAAGTGACTTTTCAAAAGCTAAAATATAATACAAAATATTGATCAAAGTGGAGCAGATAACTGTAACAATTGTTAATTTCTGGAAAAAAGCACCAAAATTGTCTCTCTCTTACACACACACACACACACACACACACACACACACACACACACACACACACACACACACACACACACACACACACACACACACACACACACACACACACACACACACACACACACAAACAAACAAATGGCTACTTGACCAGGTAGGGTTCAGTTGAATTACACAGGGGTCAAAATTAAAAGATGCTCCAATCATACACCACATTATTTTTCTGTTCATAAAGATTCCAAAAAGGTATATTTTGGACCATCTATGACAAAATGTTCTGGAGTTATGGATTAAAAACAGCAAGAATGGTGTCAAAGGTCAATTATTATTGATAATACACAATCTATAAAATTACTGGTTAACAGGGTTTTAAAAAGGAATAGTTTGCACCATGTGTCATGCTTAGTTTTCATGTTACAGGGTATGCAAAGGTTTGGGCACCGATAATTTTCATGATTTTGCTTTATAAATCATTGGTTGTCTGGATCAGAGATTTCAGTTAAATATATTATATAACAGCCAAACACACTGATATTTGAGAAGTGAAATGAAGTTTATAGTATTTACAGAAAGCGTGCAATAATTATTTAAACAAAATTGGGCAAGTGCATAAATTTGGGCACCCTTGTCATTTTATTGATTTGATCAATAAAATGATCAATCATTTTTAGAAGACAATCTCATCCTTGAAAAATTCCATTCTGGGTTTAGATCGCGACACAGCACTGAGTCAGCACTTTTAAAAGTTCATAATGACATCACTTTGTCTGTGGATGCAGGGAATCCTGCTGTGCTCGTTCTGTTGGACCTCACAGCAGCCTTTGATACTGTGGATCACACAGTACTTGTTTCCCGGTTGGAACATTTTATTAGCATTCATGGTACTGCACTTAAGTGGTTTAGATCATATTTGGCTGAAACAAGCTTTTCTGTCATGATTGGTGACCTTTCCTCATCAACTGCTCCTCTGTGCTGTGGAGTGCCGCAGGGATCTGTCCTTGGGCCGATTCTATTTTCTTTGTACATTCTGCCATTGGGGTCAGTTATAACCCAGCACAATCTGTCCTTTCATTGTTATGCAGATGATCTACAAATCTATCTGCCTGTGAGGACTAATGGAAGTGATGCTTTGTCATCATTATTTAATTGTATTTGTGATGTAAAGCAGTGGCTGTCCCAAAACTTCCTTTACCTGAATGATGGTAAAACTAAGATCATGGTGTTTGAGCGCACTGGCATACCAAATGTGGTAACACCAAATTTTGGTGCTTTGGCTAACTATGTAAAACCAGCTGTCAAGAATTTGGGAGTGATATTTGACAGCTGTTTGAGGTTCAATCAACAGATAAATTCTGTTGTCAAAGCTAGTTTTTTCCAACGTGATCTTGAGACAGCCATTCATGCTTTCAGCCATTCATGCAGACTTGATTATTGTAATGCACTTTATTCAGGCATTAATCAGTCGTCTCTTGCACGTCTCCAGTTGGTGCAGGATGCTGCTGCTCGTCTTTTGACAAACACTTTTAGGCGTGAGCATATTACGCCCGTCCTGTACTCACTCCACTGGCTTCCAGTTCATTTTAGAATTGATTTTAAAATTTTAATGTTTGTTTTTAAAGCTATTTATGGCCTTGCACCTCCCTACTTGTCTGAAATATTAACTTTGCACACCTACAGTAGGACGTTAAGGGCGTCTGGCCAGCTTTACTTAGATGTTCCATGGTCAAGATATAAACGCTGGGGTGATCATGCTTTCGCGGTAGCTGGCCCCAGACTGTGGAATGAGCTACCTCTTGAGTTACGTACTATTCCTGACCTAGCACTTTTTAAATCTAAGTTAAAGACTTATTTATTTAAAGTGGGGAGGTGACATGTTCTGTTATTTTTATGTTCTTTTTTATGTTGTTTTAAAATTTTATATGTGTTTTATTTTTGTAAATTTGTGTTTTTAATGTTAAGCACTTTGGACACCAGTCGGTGCTGTAAAGCGCTTTATAAATAAATGTTGATTGATTGATTGATTGATTGAATACATTTAGCACTAATTATTGGAACACAAAATTGGTTTGGTAAGCTAATTGACCCTTGACCTCCTTATACAGGTGAATCCAATCATGAGAAAGGGTATTTAAGGTGGCCATTTGCAAATGTTTCTCCTCTTTGCATCTCTTCTAATAAGTGGCAACATGGCAGTCTCTAAACAACTCTCAAATGACCCAAAAACAAAGATTGTTCAACATCATGGTTTAGGGGAAGGATACAAAAAGCTATCTCAGAGATTTCAGCTGTCAGTTTCCACTGTGAGGAACATAGTGAGGAAATGGAAGACTGCAGGCACAGTACTAGTTAAGGCCCGAAGTGGCAGGCCAAGAAAAATCTCAGATAAGCTGAAGTGAAGGATGGTGAGAACAGTCATAGTCAACCCACTGACCTGCTCCAAAGACCTACAACATGATCTTGCTGCAGATAGTGTCTCTGTGAATCGTTCAACTATACAGCACATTTTGCACAAAGAGATATTGCATGATGCTGTAATGCAGAGGAAGCCTTTTCTGCTTACACGCCACAAACAGAGTCGCTTGAGGTTGTTATGTGTCGACGCGGGTTGAGGAGCGGACCTGCGTCTGACGGAACCCAGCACTACAAATAACCAGAAAAGCGGTTCCCAAAACAATATATTTATTTCACCCGCTGTGCTTAAAAAGTGTAAAAACAAAAATAGCGTCCTTCTGGTGGAGTGACTGTTGGCACGCTCTCCAGCGCCCGCAAGGATCAAAGCCCGGCGCTCCTGGACTCACTACCACCGCCAAACACCCCCCAGGTGGACACGACAAACTGACTCTCTGTGAAGCAAAGGAGAGGTGAGGTAAGTCAGCAGTTACAACAATAACTTTCAAAAGACACATGCTATCAGCAACACATTCAGGTCTGTATCTTTTTAACTTTATGCAAATGAGCAGCTTCTCACAACAGGTGGAGGATCACTTATCCGCACGCCACAGCAGTGAGAAGCAAGCTGCACAATTCTCATCACAATTCAAGTATACTGTGTAACAAAACACCAAGTTACTATCAACAATTAGTCAAACACTTAATCACCTTTGATGTGTGCTGACAGCATGTGTCCTCACCCTTCCTTGCTTCACGGGCTCGATGTGTCAAACCCAGGCGCGGTCCTCAGCGTCTCACAAACGAACATCACAAGGTCGAGTTCCCGGCAGTTCTGCTTGAATCACACATGACTTAAATGCAGAACGCCATCCAATTATCTGCTTCAGCTGAAAGTCTTTAAGGTTGCATGTGAGCACCATTCACAGGTGCTGCACATGATGATGAGGGTGAAGGATTCTTCAGCCAGCACCTTCTCCACAGACAAATCAGCTCTCATGCCACCTGGAGAGCAAAGAAAAGAAAAGAACACCAAAATATCCAGCCACACCCCCCAACACACAACAGAGGTATGCTAAAGCACATTTGGAGAAGCCAGATTCATTTTGGAATAAGGTGCTGTGGAGTGATGAAAGTAAAATTGGCTTATTTGGACATAACAAGGGGCGGTATGCATGGCTGAAAAAGAACACAGCATTCCAAGAAAAACACTTGCTACCTACAGTAAAAATTGGAGGTGGTTCCATCATGCTGTGGGGCTGTGTGGCCAGTGCAGGTACTGGGAATCTTGTTAAAGTTGAGGGTCACATGGATTCCAGACAATATCAGCAGATTCTTGAGAACAATGTTCATGAATCAGTGACAAAGTTGAAGTTGCGCCAGGGCTGGATCTTTCAACAAGACAACGACCCTAAACACTGCTCAAAATCTACTGAGGCATTCATGCAGAGGAACAAGTACAACGTTCTGGAATGGCCATCTCAGTCCCCAGACCTGAATATTATTGAAAATCTGTGGTGTGATTTTAAGTGGGCTGTCCATGCTCGGAAACCAACAAACCTGAGATGTTTTTTAAAGAAGAATGGTCCAAAATACCTTCAACCACAATCCAGACTCTCATTAGAAGCTATGGGAAGCATTGAGAGGCTGTTATTTCTGCAAAAGGACGATCTACTCAATACTGATGTATTTTTCCTGTTGGGGTGCCCAAATTTATGCACCTGCCTAATTTTGTTTAAAGAATTATTGTACACCTTCTGTAAATCCTAGAAACTTCATTTTGACCCCTGTACAAACTGAAATTGACCTTTGTCACCTTTTTTTTGCTATTTTTACCCCATAACTCCAGAACATTCAGTCATAGATAGTCCAAACTATACCTTTTTGGAATCTTTCGAATGTGTTGTGGTTTTCAATATGACTGAAGCATTTTTAAATTTTGAGCCATGTAATTGTTCAGTTTACCCCGAGCTGACTGCCTATTGAAAATCCAAGTGGCCAATCTGTTTTTTTTTTTCCCTAAAAAGTCGTATTTGTACCAGATATGATGCGTCTATCACCATGTGCGAGTTTCCTACTTCGGTAAAGTTAGAAGATATTCACAGATTCGAAGTTCACGGCCCAATAGATCTGAAGAGAAACATTGTAGAAAAACAAACAACACTAATTTCTAACCTCAGGAAGGTAGACAACAAACTACAACCTTATTTGTATTCATATGGGCCATCTTCTGAGCTGGAAAAATAACACTGATCTGAACGGGCAGGCGGCAGCGAAACGGAAGCTTAGGGACCGTCTACAAAGTGCAAACACAAAAAAAATGACACCAGAAAATTATTGAATAAATCATTGTAATAAGGAGTGATATCACCAAATTCACTGCACACATCAGTTCTGCTTACTATACTACAGAGCTCAGTTTGGGAAAAATGTCATTGTGAAAAACTTTGAAGAATTTTTAATTTTTTAAAATTTTCAATATCATCAATGTTATAAGATAAGATGTAATCAAAGTCACTGCACACAACAGTGTGGTGCTGCTGGTCATACTACAGCACTAGGTTCGGAAACAAGTCATTTTAAAAAAATTTGGAGAATGTTTTTATTGTTTAATTTTCAATAGCATCAATGTCATAAGGTTTAGTGACACAAAATTTGCTCACACATCAGTGATGTCCTGCTGATGATACTACAGAACTCAGTTTGGAAAAATAATTTAAAACATTTTGCAGAATTTTGTATTGTTTACATTTTCAATAGCATCAATATCATAAGGTGTAGTAACACCATATTCACTGCAAACATCAACCCCTGCTGGTCATACTACAGCACTAAGTTTGGAAAAAAAGGAATTTTAAAAAATTTTGGAGAATTTTTCATTGTTTCAATTTTCAATAGCGTCAATGTTACAAGGTGTGGTGTCACCAAATGCACTGCACACAACAATGGTCCCCTGCTGGTCATACTACAGCACTCAGTTTGGAAAAATGTAATTTTAAAAAAATTTGGAGATTTTTTTTTTTTTTTACAGTTTAGATTTCAACAGCATCAATGTTATAAGGTGTGGTGTCACCGAATTTACTGCACACTGATGTTCTGCTGGTTCTACTACAGCTCTCAGCTTGGAAAAATGTCACTGTGAAATTTTTGGAGATTTTTTTTTTATTGGTTAAATTTTCAATTGCATCAGTGTTATTAGGTGTAGTGACACAAAATGTGCTGCACACATCAGTGGTCCCCTGATGGTTATACTACAGCACTCAGTTTGGAAAAATGTCAGTTTAAAATTTGAGAAATTTTGTTGTTTACATTTTCAATAGTATCAGAGTCATAAGGTGTAGTGACACAAAATTTACTGCACACAACTGTGTGGTGCTGCTGGTTATACAGTAAACTGGTGACACCACATCTTATGACTTTGATGCTATTGAAAATTTAAACAATAAAAAAAGTCTCCAAAATTTTTTAAAATTACTTTTTTCCAAACTGAGTTCTGTAGTATAACCAGCAGCACCCCACTGCTGTGTGCAGTAAATTTTGTGTCACTCCACCTTATGACATTGATGATATTGAAAATTTAAACAATAAAAAATTCTCCAAATTTTTAAAAATTACTTTTTTCCAAACTGAGTATTGTAGTATAATCAGCAGGACACCACTGATGTGTTCAGCAAATTTTGTGTCACTAACTACGCCTTATGATGTTGATGCTATTGAAAATTTAAACAATGAAAAAATTTTTTAAATTACTTTTTCCCAAACTGAGTTCTGTAGTATAATCAACAGCACATCATTGATGTGTGCAGGGAATTTTGTTTCACTAAACCTTATGACATTGATGCTATTGAAAATTAAACAAACAAACAAAAAATTCTCCAAACTATTTTTTAAATTACATTTTTCCAAACTGAGTGTTGTAGTGTGACCAGGAGGGGACCACTGTTGTGTGCAGTAAATTTGGTGACACTACACCTTATAACTTTGATGCTATTGAAAATTTAAATGATACAAATTCTCCAAAATTTATTATTATTATTACAAGTATCATTATTATTGCTTATCCTTGCACACGCTGTTTGATGCACATTTTCCTCCACTCGCATCCAT
Source organism: Thalassophryne amazonica (assembly GCF_902500255.1). Lineage (NCBI taxonomy): Eukaryota > Metazoa > Chordata > Actinopteri > Batrachoidiformes > Batrachoididae > Thalassophryne > Thalassophryne amazonica. The sequence goes on along the minus strand of NC_047119.1, from coordinate 73,948,176 downwards.
CTTGTGTGTCTTTTTTTAAGCGCTGAAGTAACATGTGAATTTCTCCACTGTGAGATCAATAAAGTCTTATCGATCAAAGTACCCACGTTTCCTGAAAGCAACATCATGTGAGCACTGTTTGCTCTGCTGTCACTCACAATTCCACGCCCCTCTCAATCGAAGTCACGCCCTCCCACACCAGAAGAGGCCAAAAGTTTAAAGCTGAAAAAATAAGATGTGAAAGTGAAAAAAAGAAATATGAAACCAAAAAGATAAGATTTGATTCTGAAAAATTTAATCCTGCAACTGATAAAAATGACACATCACCTTAAAGTATATTTCAGAGTAAAAAATGAAAATAAATTATTTGATCAAAATAATTACAGAGCTGAATCAAAAGTATATTTAAACTGAAAAATATATCTTACACTTATTTTTAATTGAATAATACTTTTTAAATTATTAGAAAATTCAAGAACAAACACTGAATTTTCAGTTTCAAAATTTATTTTTTTAATCTTTTATTTTTTATAGATTACAAAACTTTTGGCCTGGATTTAGTTCCATAGTAGCTCGTTGTCGCCCTTCCTGAGGCTCGAAATCTAGTGTTGTTTATTTTCCTACAACGTTTCTCTTCAGCTCTATTAAACCGTGAACTTTGAATCTGTGAATATCTTTCTAACTTTACCGGAGTCTGTTGCTTCGTGTATTTGCTGGTGTTTTATTTGGAGGGCGGGACCGGCGGGTGTAACCGGACACCGGCTTTCTGACAAAGGAGGGCGGGGCGGAGGTGTGACGCAGAGGAAAGGGCGTCGCCGCTGCGTTCGACACTGAATCGTTTTTCCAGCATTTGAAGCAGGGATTGTTTTGAAACGTTTCGCTGGCTGCTCGCTTCGTGTGTTTGTTGGAAATGAACTAAAAAGGAAACGCGGAGGTGACTGAGCTCTGGACGAACGGTTCCGCATCCTCCGCCGAACCTCCGGGTTCGACGGTGTTCGGCTGCTTCGTTGCTGCGGCACAGAGGTACGTGGGCCCGGGAGAGGACGGAGGGAAGCGCCGAGCCCCGAAGCCATGACGGAGCCTCGGCAGCGGCACCGATTCGGCGGCGGCGGCGTCCTGGACGGGTTTATTACCGAGCGTGGCGAAGTTAGAAAGGATGCGTCCAGCCGTCTGTCACGGCTCAAAAAGTTGATTATTCGCCGGCACGGAGCGGGTAAGGCTTCGCTATGAAAGGCCTTTCAGAAAACCCGGACGGGAGTCCGGAGCGGGTCATGGAGCGGGTCAGGGAGGACAAGCTGAAGCTGTGGAGGGATGCTGCCCTCAGGTCCAGAAAGCTGCGGAGCGACCTGCGTCAGCTCACCCTGTGCTCCAAAACCGACCACACCATCACGCTGCCCGACGACATCGGGGACATCGAGGTTCTTAATCTGGGTAACAACTTGCTGCGGGAGCTCCCGGAACGTTTGGGCTCCATCTTCAATAACCTGCGGGTCCTGGTCCTGCGTAGGAACCGGTTCAGTGCCGTTCCCTGTGTGGTCTTTGAGCTGGGCCAGCTGGTGGAGCTGGACATGAGCCACAACTGGCTGAAAAGTATCCCAGAGGATGTGGCTCGACTGAAAGGCCTGAAAAAGCTCTGTGTCAGTCACAACAAGGTCCAACACCTGCCGGCCCAGATCGGCACACTGAAGTTTTTGGAGGAACTAGATGTTAGTTTTAATGATCTGCGGGATTTCCCCCGGTCGGTCTCCAGCCTGTCCGGGCTCCGCACACTTGATGCAGATCACAACAAACTGAACCGGTTCCCCCCAGAGATCCTGGCCCTCAGGGCGCTGGAGGAGCTGGACTGTTCTGGCAATAAGTTTGAGGCTTTACCAGCCGCCATGGTCAAGCTGCAGTCCATTCGAATCTTCTGGATCAGTAGTCTTCACATTTCCACTTTACCAGACTCGTTCTGTTTCCTGCACAATCTGGAGAGTCTGATGCTGGATGCCAACAACCTCCAAGAGCTGCCACCTTCCTTTTGCAACTTGCAAAAACTGAAAATGATCAATTTGTCCTCAAATAATTTTGACATCTTCCCACGTGCTATTTTAAGCATCACAGGATTAGAGGAACTTTACCTCAGCTGGAACAAACTGACCTGTGTTCCCGAGGAACTCGGACAGCTGGTGAATCTGGCAAACCTCTGGCTGGACAATAACAAAATCACACATCTGCCGGATTCTGTTGTGGAGCTGGGCAAGCTGGAGGAACTTGTTTTACAGGGGAACCAAATCGCCATACTTCCAGATAATTTTGGGAAGCTGTCCAAAGTCAGCATTTGGAAGGTGAAGGACAATCCTCTCATCCAGCCTCCTTACGAGGTGTGCATGAAGGGGATCCCGTACATTGCAGCCTATCAGAACGAACTGGGTCAGGCACACCTCGCTGTCAAGCCCAGACTCAAAGTTGTGTTGGTGGGGCGCCAGAACGCCGGGAAAACCACACTCAGGCAGCAGGTGGTCGGCAAACACAACCACAGATTCCAGGGAAACACAGGAGTTGAAGTTGCACAGTGGGCGGCACATGCCGGTCTGACGTTTCTGATGTACGATCTTTCCGGGAAGCAAAACTATGACTTCATCAAACCTTTTTTTCTCTCCTCGGGGGCCCTCTATGTTCTTGTAGTCAACCTCAAAGCTTACTCACCCAAAGAGTTTTATGCCCATGTTGGGTATTTTCTCCACCTGCTGGGTGCCAAAGTCCCCCACGCTGTTGTCTGTTTGGTGGGCACACATGCAGATCTGTGTGGAGCGCAGGAGCTGGAGGAGAAAACACTGGACATCCACATGCAGATCTCCATGCAGGAAAAACGGGATGTCCAGTGCCTGCAGAGCCTCACGCAGCAGGTGGACCACGCTTTGGAGCTTGGCTTCAAGGTCCGCACCCTCAGCCCTCACATCCTTTTCTATGGTGTCTCCGACAAGAACCTGCAGCGGAAGAAAGCCCAGCTTCAATCCCTGCTAAACCAAAGGCTCCAGATCCTGTCTCCTGTTCTGTCTGTGAGCTGCGCACACACACAGACCAACATTCAGAGGCTGAGGGAGAAGCTCGTGTCTGTCGCAGGTCACAGCGAGATCTTCCCCAACCTCCACCGTGTGCTGTCAAAGTCCTGGCAGCTGATTGAAGAGCTGCACTTTAAACCCAAAGAACTGTGGCTCTCATGGTTGGATTCGGCCCGGCTGGGTCTCCAGGCCGGACTGACAGAGGACCGGCTGCACAGTGCCTTATCCTACCTGCACCAGAGCGGGAACCTGCTCTATTTTAGGGACAATCTGATGCTGAAGGATTACGTGTTTCACAATCTGCCCAGATTAATTTCAGTTCTGGATGCATTCTTTCAGAGGGATGAGTCTGACCTTTTGAACAGACTCCTAGCTGGAGTTGAGTGGGGGGACAATGTGAGTCCAGTTCTAGATGATGAAAAGGAAGAAAACATCGCTGTGGTTCATCTCCAGCACCACGTGGAGGGCTTTCTCCAGCACGGCCTTTTACCCTCCAACATCATCTGCCTGCTCCTCAGACCCCTCATCCAGACTCAGGAAGACCTCCTCCTCATCATGGAGCTTCTGGAGAAGATGGGGATCTGCTACTGTGTTAACAAGCCCTGCAGCAATTCTCCAAACAGACCCACTATATGGTACAAGTTCCCGAGCTGTGTCAGCCATGAAGAACCCCGAGCAGAGGCCTCTGTGAGCGGGAGCCCTCTGCCGCTCTGTCCATTCTTCTCTGTGGAGCAGGTGCAGATTGAGTACAGCTTCCCCTTCTTTTTCCCTCCTGGACTCTTTGCACGGTTCAGTGTGCAAATAAACAGCCATGTGCTTCAAAGGACAGACAGCGGACGCCAAATCGTGGCCTATCGGGGAAAGGTTCCGGTGGTGGTCAGCTGTGGGCCTTCCAGGGGGAAGCTGCAGACCCTGTCCATCGCCAGTCATGCTTCCCTGCCGAATATTTGGACTGCTTGGCAGGCCATCACGCCGCTGGTGGAGGAGCTGAGCGAGCTGCTGCGGGAGTGGCCTGGACTCCACTACTCTGTCCACATCCTGTGTTCCAAGTGCCTGAAGAAGGGCTTGTCCAGCCCACACGCCTTTCCAGGTAAGACACCTCAGCCAGCTGCTGTAGAACTGACCACATATGGAAGTCTGTGTTTGTGCTGGGACGGAGCTTTGTCTGCAGAAGTAGGACAGGGAAGGTTGTCTGTGATCTCCACCACAAAATGAAACATTTCAGGTCTTCTCATAATGTTGCCTTTCAGCTTCAATTCTAAAATATCACATGAACCGTTTAGGAATTCAAAATTCTAGCCAGTTGTCTTTCGAAGAGGCAGGAAGGAGACTGGAGAGGGAAGCCACCACGACCTCCATACAGCTCTGGACTGACAGGCTTTTGTGCCTGTAGACAACGTTCATCAAAAGAAGGCGGGAACCTTTAGCTACATTTTGCCAGAAGGCACATGGGAGACTCGAGTCTAGGTTTGATTAGTCTTCTTGGACAGTTGAAACGTGATTGAAGTGGACTGCTTCCAGAAACAGACATTAGCTCTCCAGAATGTTAGCTGAGGCTAAATTGCTGACAGATGGTCTGTCAGTCAAAAAACACAAACCAGAGATGTGACTGAGAAAAGGCTTTAATGTTGACTCTTCAGTGCCTGATGCTAATGGTAGAGTAGAGTAACTTTATTGATCCCCAGGGGGAAATTAAGGTGTCAAGTAGCTTACACAATACACATAATGCCCACATGGACATTTCAAGACACACATATACACAGCAAGCATTAACACAGGTCAAAGTCAAGGGGAGGGAAAAAAAAAGCAATTGTGCAAAAACATATCCTGTGAGTTGAGGTAGACAGGAGATTAACATGACCAAGAAGCAATGAGTGTTGACAGATAAGTCTATAATGTAGTATTGTGATGTAGAAGTTAAAAGAACTAAGACATAAATAGTATTCAACAAAGAACAAAAATCCTGGTAAGGTGCATGAAGACATTCAGCAAAAAGTTAAAGTGATCAAAAAGCAGTGTTAAGTGTACTAAGCAGTGATAGGAGTGAAGATTTCTCAATTGTCACAACTTCAGTCCATTAAAAAGTGTATTGCACAGTCCACACACACACACACGCATAGAGGTATACCTGGACTGGGCCAGCTCAGGCATCTCGCAGTCTTTGTTTGTGATAAGCAAGGAAGAAGTATGTCCAGTGTTTATGAGAGTTCCATAGTGCAGTGTTTATCCTAGATAGTGCAGTGCAACCGTCCCTGGTGGTGAAAAATAGTGGGGTAAAAACTGTTCTAGTATCTTGTAGTGAAAATTTAGCATCCTTGAATAACTGGAGGACATGGGGTCTTAGGCAGTCCAGTCCCCAATGATGATATCCTTCTTAGTGTCCTTCTGTGTGTTGTTAAACAGCTGAATGGCCCATGGGACAAAGGACCTTCGTAGCCTGTCTGTCCTGCAGGAGAGGGCACGGAGTCTGTGGCTAAACAGACTCAGCTGGTTAGTGAAGATGGTGTGAAGGGGGTGTTTCTGATTGTCCATTATAGAGTCCAGCCTGTTCAGGGTTCTGTTCTCAGCTGTTGAAGTGAGAGTCTCAAGCTCCATGCCCACCTCCGAACCTGCCTTCCTCACCAGTCTGTCCAGACGTCCAGCGTCTCTCTTCCTAATGCTACCACCCTAGCACGCCACAGCATAGAACAGTACGCTGGCCATGACAGACTGGTAGAACATCAGCAGAAGTCGGTTGCAGACATTGAAGGACCTCAGCCTTCTGAGGAAGTAGAGCCTGCTTTGGCCCTTCTTGTAGAGTGCATCTGAGTTTGTAGACCAGTCCAGTTTATTGTCGAGGTGCACCCCTAAGTACTTGTAAGTGCAGACTGTCTCCATATTCTCTCCCTCAATAGAGACAGGCACCAAAGGCAGGGCGGATCTCCTGAAGTCAACCACCATTTCCTTGGTTTTGATGGTGTTCAGGTGCAGCTTATTGGTTCGGCACCATCCCACAAAGTCCTCCACCAGTCCCCTGTACTCCTCTTCCTGACCGTCCTTGATACACCCCACAATTGCAGTGTCGTCCCAGAACTTCTGCATGTGGCATGTCACAGAATTGTAGCTGAAGTCAGTCGTGTACAGAGTGAACAGCACCGGGGAGAGCACTGTTCCTTGTGGCGCTCCTGTGCTGCTGACCACCATCTCAGATGTAAGGTCTCCCAGTCTTACAAACTGGGGCCGCTCGGTTAGGTAATCTGTGATCCAGGTTACCAGGCCAGGCTCCACTCCCATCCGCACCAGTTTATCTCTCAGCAGCAGTGGTTGGATAGTGTTGAAAGCACTGAAGAAATCAAAAAACATGATTCTCAGAGCACAGCCACCCTTGTCCAAGTGAGAGTGTACCCTGTGAAGAAGATACAGGATAGCATCCTCCACTCCCACGTTCTCTTGGTAGGCAAACTGCAGAGGATCCAGTGCGTGACGTACCTGGAGTTTGAGAAGGTTACGCAGCAGCACATGTTTGAATGTTTTCAGTAGGTGTGAGGTGAGGGCAACTGGTCTATAATCATTGGGTTCTTTGGGGTGTGCTTTCTTCTAATGTTAGCCCTTCAGGGTCTGATGCTAATGTTGGCCTGTCCTCTGTGTGCGACAGTAAGGTTAGTTCGCCCTGTCAGTGTGTGATGCTAATGTTGGCTTTTCAGTGTCTGATGCTAATGTTGGCCTGTCTCCTGAGTCTGTGACAGTAAGGTTAGTCTATGTTAGCAGTGTGTGATGCTATGCTAGTATTAGCTCTTTGGTGTTATGCTAATGTTAGCACCTCAGTGTGATGCTAATGATAGTGCTTCAGTGTGTGATGCTAATGTTGGTCTGTCCCCTCAGTGTGTGACACAAAGGTTAGTCGGTTTTAGCAGTGTGTGATGCAAATTTTAGCTATTCAGTGTGTGATCCTATTGTTAGCTCTTCAGTGTGTTATGCTAATGTTGGCCTGTCCCATCAGTGTGTAACAGGAAAGTCAGTCTGTGTTAGCAGTGTGTGGTACTAATGTTAGCTATTCATTGTATGATGCTAATGTTAGCTCTTCAATGTGTGATGCTAATGTTAGCCTGTCCCATCAGTGTGTAACAGGAAAGTCAGTCTGTGTTAGCAGTGTGGGGTACTAATGTTAGCTATTCATTGTATGATGCTAATGTTAGCTCTTCAATGTGTGATGCTAATGTTAGCCTGTCCCATCAGTGTGTAACAGGAAAGTCAGTCTGTGTTAGCAGTGTGGGGTACTAATGTTAGCTATTCACTGTATGATGCTAATGTTAGCTTTTCAATGTGTGATGCTAATGTTAGTCTGTCCCATCAGTGTGTAACAGGAAAGTCAGTCTATGTTAGCAGTGTGGGCTACTAATGTTAGCTATTCATTGTATGATGCTAATGTTAGCTCTTCAATGTGTGATGTAATTGTTGGCCTGTCTGATATCTTGGCATGACTTTTGTAAAAAACCCAATCAGTAGACCGTCTTGTTGACAATCTCAGGGCTCGAACTATGCTCGACATGATCGCTCCACCTATATTAACCCCCCCAAACACAGTCACCTTGGTTCAGTGATTACTTGCGTGACCTCAAGCATAAGGCTAGAGGTCTAGAACAAAACTGGCGTAGTTCAGAACTAGAAGTATTCCACCTTGCGTGGTGTGATGCTGTCTTAGACTATAAGCATGCACGACTGTTGTTTGGGGGGAACGTGAAGTTTGCACTTTAACGTCCTGACATTGTCCGATCCCACTACCTAGATACACGGCACACACTCACCCTCCGATGAGTGTGGTTGTATAAAACCAGCTCTCCGTCTCTGGGGTCCGACCTTCGTGTCTCCACGGGTATTACCTGGCAAGGCTACACAAAGGCTATTTAAGCTGGTGTCTAGCTGCTCACTCCCTCCATCCGGACGTCCACCCCGCTGAAGCTGGTCTCGCACCCCGGTTGAATAGCCTCCTCAGGAACCAGGATACGAACGGCAGCTCTCCTCTTATGGATCAGGGCTCTTGGAATGTTGCTAGATTTTAAATGTCACTCGTACCCAGGATGTTATTTTTATTGAAAACCAGACTAACCTTTTAGAGCACTTCGATGTTGTGCACCCAATAAACTTAACTTTCACACCTTAAGAAGCATCAATAATCCAATGTCCGAGCCTTAACACTTTGACTGCATGCTTGGAGTTTTATTGCAGGTTTTGCAAGGGCCGATAACATATTCATCATGGGTTATATGGTGATGATTTCACAACAGTAATACAAATATAATTAAAATAATGATTGGCTGAGATTTATTATTATTATTATTATTATTATATATATTTTTTTTTAATAATACAATAATTCTGACTGATCTTGCTTTGACTGGGACTGGATTGATTTCTTAACAGATTTTCCTAGGAGTGAGGGAGGAAGGTTTTCGAGGTTAAGGTCCCCAGCTCGATGAACTAGATTTCCTCTTCATTAGCTATTAGTCGTTGGCTGACCACGATCCTTGTGCGATATTGTGATCCTTCAGCAAAGTTAATCCACATAAGATATTATTCCATCTTCCATCAACCACAAATTGATCTAATCCATTCTGGTATGCTGTGATATTCCTTGAGAGAGAAATCGTTGAACATTCCCCACTCAGACTTAAGGCCAGTGGTTATCCTCCATCGTTCTGCTACTCCATAACTGGACGGCCTGAGTGGGCGTCGTAATATCTCTCAAACGACTCTGCACGGCTCCAATCCTCTCACTCCACGATTCCAATTGATGCTCACAAGATGATCAAGTCTTGTGATCTCCTCGTAGCAGGGGAGTAATGGCAACAGCACCTCTCCGTGGAAGAATAACCCCGATTTCTGGTGTTTCAACAAGTTATATATGTTCCTGACTCCAGTCGTCCTCAGATGATCTTGGCTACCATGGGGACACTGTTGACTCAAAACCTCCTCCCTTCTCCTTCTGCTTTACTGGAAATCTCCGTAGCCCCTACCAGTAACTTATTTCTCAAGTTCAGCTTTTCTGAGAATTCATTCTTTTAAATCATTTCTTCAAAATCACATCAATCATATTCAATCATTTCATTACAGCTCTCTTTCACATAAAAACAATTCATATGATCATATACAAACATTCTCATTCCTTATTATTCATTTCATATTTTACCAACATCTTAATCATTTGGTCAATTGTTTCACATCAGTTTTTCTTGCCCCACTTGCGACATCTTCACTCCCTCTTTTTCTCTGACTCTGCAGTCTTTATGAAAAACAACTCATATAATCATTCATTTCACTTATTTGTAAAATACATCTTCTAATCAACTCTTAATTTTAACATATTACTACTTCATTTGATCATACTTGTCATGTTAGAATCATTTTTAGATATATTCCCTCGTCTTCACCACCGAGTTCATTCCGTGGACCTCCCCATTTGCAATGGAAAAGTCCGGCATGACCTCACTTACTCCTGGAAGGTACCAAAAACTGTTCAGTTTAATTCAACAGCATGTATATTAATCCCATGGCACGTATTATACTCCAAGATGAAAACAAGCTGAGAGCAAGCTTAAAGTCATCTTTCCTGACACCCCCTCCATGAAGCTCCGCCGATCTCTCTATACCTCCATTAAAAACATCCTCGTCGTCATCGACAGGATGAAGGGTGAGCACTTCTTTTTCATCCACCATTGGAGACAGAACAGGTGGAGCTGGAGTTGAATGACACTCATCCAGCACCACATACTCCTCTCCTCCCACCTGTAGATTGCCGTCACCGTCAGAAGGCTGCTCTTCCAGTAGTGGTGATTGTGATGGTAATCCCAAAGGAGGCGGATTTGCCTCATATTCCCGAGATGATAATCCATCAGGGAACAATGGTGCGCATGGTGAAATGGGGGTGATGGGTGTATAACACGATGTAACTGGTGTAGATGGCCGCGGTGATGTATCCTTCGTTCGAGGTGAAGCCTCAGCGAGAATATCCTGGGACTCGGGCTGTTGAAGGTGTTCGTCCAGGAACACCTGCGTAAGGGCCTCCAAACACCAGTTCATTTCCTCGGTTTGCACCCCAACCTCTGTAGTACGCTGTGGAGGTGAACGTGGAACTGGTGGTAATGAAGGACCAATGGCCACGATCCGGCCATCGGCGAGATGAGCTGTGGAGAATCTTATTCCCGTAGGATACATCCACATTTTGGTAAACACGGGGCAGTACATATATCCCTCTGGAGACACTATGGTGTCAGCTTGTAATTGATCAATCAAGAGAGAATGCCAAATCACCTCTGCCTCGACCTCAATTTTTAAGTATGCTTCCGATGGTACCTGGGGCAGAAAAGAAGTATCCTTCCGTCCCACTATTCCCAGCGCCACTTGAACAGGGAAGTTGTTGCCGTAGCACGTCGGGCACCACAGAGTCGGTGTTATCTCCCAGAAGTAGAGCGCTTGCTCCAGGGTGGCTTGACAATGAATACATCTTATATCCCCCTGTAGTATAAGAGGAAACATTAGTCTTTTAACTGTTATATTGCAAGCAAGCAGAAGTGTTCGCCGGGATTATTCAGATGTACGCCAGGGACGCCTCATGATCACCATAGGAGAGCGGGACTGTGGTGACGTTGTTATTCCCGCTGTAGCTGAAGGAGCCGTACGCGGGAAGCAAGCATCATAGGTCGTAAACCATAACAGCAGGAGTAATTGACTAACCATGGACAGCCAGTATAAAGCTGATAATATTCCCCATCCTAAGCCCCAAATTATGATAAGTCCAAGTTTGTAGAGCCAGGGTTTCTTGCGTTGTACGGCTCCAGTTAACGTAGCTATGTATGCTAACAGGGTCAAGGTCATCACGGCCTCACACACAATGTCAGCTATCACTGCCGGGGCATAAAAGATTGCTGTCATATCTATCACCATCCAAATTGTAATTGATGTGTACTGCCATATTCCCCAACAGTCAAACTGGAGAGTAAAGCGACCGAGGACGTGAGTGACGAATAGAGACAACCCTAAGTCACTCTGACCGTAGTGCAGATTGATGATCGCCAATCTGACACATCCATGTAGTAGCGTTACTATTCGCAGTGGTTGTTGTAAGTCCCAACGGCCGACACAGCAGTATAGCAGCCATACTAACAGTAGTGCAATGAACTCCACTCTACTCACTTTGAAGATGGTGTCATTTACGTCGCCAGTATTGTTGGACATTGTGCTCTCTTATTCTTTTTACTTATCTCCTTAAGTTTGTACGCTGTTATGTAGATGCTTCTTCTTCCTTCACTCCCCCAAGTCAAAATGAACAGGGCGTGTCTCGGCGTCGGGCTTTGTAGGCTTCATCGCTCCTCCCCTAACGGAGGAGGGGCTCCATCTCACTGCGTTGTGTGCTCCTCCCACACAAGCGCAGGGCGACTGCGAAACTTCCTTTTAACAAAACATATCCAATCACTGCAGCAATAATAAGTCCTATTATGATTAACAGATAGGGCCAAAGATGTCCAAACAAATGTCCAATCCAACCAGTCACCACTTCCTTTTCGACATTCCATGTCCCAGGACAGCCTTGGCACATCCAACGTTGGGTGGAAAAGCTCTTATCCATGCGCCAGCTCTGTTCTTCTCCCAAACTGTTTGATGGCCGTAAGTGTCATACTCGCCGTCATAGTAAGCGTCACAATATCCTTCCCAGCCGGGAACATTCCTACAATTTTGGCGGCAAGGCTTATCGTGCATGTGGTATTAAGTCTGTTACAAATAATTTTCCAGGGCTGTGGTGTACCATAAGGGTTTGGTCTCCAGAGTACACTGGACCAAGTAGCTCTGTCTCTGGAGTAGACCGTGGCGATGTATTGATATTTAACCCAATAATTATTACTTTGATCCAAACAGGGGAATACCCAATCTTCAACTTCATATTTCTCCATTCCCCACCAGGTGACGTCCTTACTACGTCTAACTTCTTCCTGCCATGCTTGAAGGGTCCCCTTCATGGTTGGAATCTGTAACAACTGTGTACAGTTATATACCCATCTTAGCCAATTCCCTGTATTAATTTGGTCTATGGGACATCGGGGGGATTTACCAGTACCTTCGGCCAAATTACTATGGTATTCTGTCTCATGTAAGTTTTCATAAATTCTATTCACCACACATTGATCAATCTTTCTAAAATCCTCCTGAGGTACTGACCTTAGCTCATCAGGCTTTGGTAGTTTTTGCACATAGAAGTTTGCTATATATGGACCCCGCAAACTATGCCCAGTCCACGTGTATCCCTTCGGAAAATTCCCCTCAAAATGTATCAGTGGAACACTCCAGACCCACGGAAAGGTGTCGTTAAGGCATTCGTCGTGTTTTGCCTCCTGTTTCTGTTTCCAAGTAATCCTGTCTATCAAATCGATGACTGGTGCAAGCACCATGTAGTTTTGAGATTTACATCCAATAGGTCGATTCCAATAATATCTATCTAATTTTGCTACTTTTTCTTTTACACAATAATCATGAATCTTCTTCCATCTTTTTTTAGCCGCGTTACCAATACTTTTAACTTTTGGTTCTAATACTTGCTGGGTATCTTGTGTTGGTGATGTAGGGAGTGGTTTGGTTTTTCCCTGTGTTGGTGATATTTTTGTGGATCCCACCGATGCTGCTGGTGGGATGGCGGTTAGTTCGGAATATAATATTCCTGCTCCCATGCCGGTAGCGTTGTTCAACAGAGGGACTGTTGTAGATATTGTATCCACTTTCGGCACTCTGCTGCGGATGTTGTCACAGGTGAGGTTATAATTACCTCAATGTTTCCAGGTAGGCATTATCATTTGCAAACATCATGTCTTGGTAATGCTGGAAAAACAGCTTCTTTTTCCCAATATCCTGCTCGATAGCCTAGTAGTACTCTGCATCCCCATGAGCAATACCAGGCTGGCTCGCCAGGTTCAGGTCTTATCCAGGTGCAGCCTACTTCTCTTCGCTCTTTTTGTTTTAAACGTAAGATGGGTACCACGATGACCTATTGATCCCTTATTTGTAGGTTTTGAAGGATATCTGCTCCGGTGGTCAGGTTGTAATTGGTGGTGACGGTTGGAAATTCCCCACTGTCGTTCAAGTATTGCAGCCACTTATTCTTTAGCATCTGCTGGGTTAGGTTCTTCATCTTTGCCCATTTCTCTGTAGAATTCTGGTCCCATATCATGTAGATGTTTCTTGATTCAACTCCCCAACATGTCTGTTGGAAAGTTTTAGTTGTTGCGTACTGGACCCTGATATGGGTTAAGGTCCAGGGCGTACTACCATAGTAGTACAGAATAGCTAGAAGTACAGCAACGCCGATTAACAATGCTGTAATTTTAGCCATCCAACTCCAACATTGGAGGCACTTTTTCTTTTGCGGCTGGCTTTGTTGCTGCTGCTTTCTTCCAACATTTTCGTAGTAGAATTCACTTGGTACTGGTGGCAGCAGCTCCAGCTTTTGGGGTCGTTGCAGTAGTGGCATTTCTATGCCAAACTCCTCTTCTCTTGGTCTTTCGTTGGTTCTTTGAGGTTGCGTGGTGATCACGCTGTCTTCCCGTGGTCCTTCCATCTCAAGAGATAGATGATCTTAGGTGCTGTTGTTTGTCTCGTGTTCCCAACAGAAACACTTGATGCCCGTTGCTGAAGAAGGGTGACTAACAAGGGAGATGGCCATAGGAGTCTAATATCTAGTCCTCGCCACGCCCATTTCCAAGTGACAACTGTCACCTCCTTCATTTCAGGGGGTGGTCTTTGGGGTGTGTAGAAACACTGTGAAGGTGCAGGATTCAATTCTCCACGTAGGTGCAAGATATCTTCATAGGCGTCCCGATATGGCATTCCACTGTAGACATACTGCACCATCACAGAGTACAGAGGAGTCAATCTCCGGAATAGTCCTCTTCCCGACTTTATGCTAAGTCGTATCAGTATAGCCCTTGGGGGTTGCCAAAGTCCCACTGGTTCTCTGATTTGCCGTCCGCTTCTAATAGGTGGGAAACATCCGCCATTCTCGATGTCAAGGTACTGTACCGTCGTGCATATTGGCAAAGTTTGGTTCTCAATCAAATAGAAAGTTGAACGTGCCTCTTGTAGTTGAAGTCTTTTAAACATATAGGGACTACTGGTCCAGATCTGGAAAGATCCAAGCCAAATATCCACATACACTCCCTGTAATGGATCAACATAATTAGGTCCCCACCTCATTTTAAACCTGTAGCCCCTTTTTTGTACATGCACTACGTTCAAGATGCAGGGGTATGAGTCTGGACACCGGGGAATTGGGTAAAACTTCCATCCGACCCTAGGGCAATACCAGTGTTGTCCAACCTTGTTCATAATAACTTCCAGAGGAGTGTATAATCCAGGCTCTGCAAGGTCAGCAGTCCTTTTATACGAATCATTATCTACAAAGTATCTTCCTGTTCCCAGCACCCATCCTTTCTCTTTGTAATCCTTTTGTGGCCAGTTTAAACATATTTTCTTGTAGGGTAATTCCAAGTATGGTGTAAGTCCTCCATGCCTGGATCGTAGACTATTTACATTATTTACATCCAGCTTGAAGGTCTGCGACATGATTCAGAGTGAGTTGTCACTCCGCCATCTGTTTCATTCTCTTTCTGCCAAGCTGCACCACCATGGGGAGTAGTTGTTGTCTCTTAAAGAGATGAGTGTAGATGGGAGATGGGTGCTTAAGTTCTGAGTCCATTCCTTTCCACACCCACTTCCACATCATAACGATTATCCTGTCAGGTTTAGGGAGGGGTCCCTCAGGAATCCTCTGCCCCTGATGTGGGGGTACATAGTTCCATAGATCTTGCCAATGCTGCCAAAACAGTTTTCCAGAATACCGGGTCTGTGATAAGGCTAGATAAAGAGGAACTATAGGCTTCTCCTCTTGACCCTTAGGTTCAATTTGAAGCTGAATCTTCCTTACTTGACAACAGTTCCAGACTCCTTTTTTGTACAGGTAAAAGAAGTCTTGATTTACAAAAATTGTTGGTATCGTCGGGGGTAGGCGGCTCATACAGGCCCGAGGTTGATCGATTACTCTCAAATTTAATGTCTGGTTATCTAAAACGTGATATCTTGGGTCTTGCAGTCGTCTGTACATTTGACGTCGCATGTTGGGGCTCGTTGTCCAGATCGAGCACTGGTTAATATTTCAACATAGACTCCTTGGAGTGGCTCAACGTAATTAATCCCACATCTCAATGTGAATCTCAGGTCTTTGAGTTGTAGGTAAACCACATTTAATATCCAGGGGTAGGTGTTTGGACATCTTGGAACCGATTGGGGTAGTTTTCGGCGTCCTATTATGTACCAATGCCGCAGACTTTCCTCACTAAGCACTCGTTCCGCAAATAATTTTTGTCCTGTTGTCTCTGTTAAGTCGGCATCTCTTTTATATTCATAATTTGAGACATAATATCCGTTAGATGCTAGTTCCCAATCTTCTTCATCAAAATCTTTTTCTGGCCAATTTAAGTATAGTTTCTCAGCACCAAGGCCACATTGTATATAGGGTCCAAATCTTCCTCGATTATTAATAATGGGTACTCTATTTACATCTGGTCCTTGTGACATTTTGCAAACAGCCGCTCTTTTTACTTCTTCCTTATCCCGCGGAAAATGGAGGGAAGCATCCAGCGACTGAGGCTTCCCTGATTTTTCCTCACTTTGAGTCGGTTGGTGTAACGACTGCCGCTGTTCCTCCAGGAGGTCAACATGTGCCCCGACAGAGTAAACCCCCACATAGGGGACCAACACCACCAGCACTGTGAGCCGCACCCTAAGTGTTTGGTCCGGCCTACTAGGAGTGTCTGCTCTGCTAGCCACTCCCCCCAAAGATTGTATCCTCCTCTTTCTCACCCATTCTTCGGGTGTCACGTGGTACTCGGCTGACTACTTCTTCGGTTTTGCTGCTTTATTTCCCCAGGCGTCTAGTCCAGTGGTAAAATAATGCATGAGGGTTTCTCTGCCCCCTTTTTCTTGTGGCACCTTTTCTGCATCTTCCAGTGGAATTTCTGGGTTTTTTAGAACTTCTATCAATTTGGCCCAAGTTGTCAATTCCCAAGGGCCAATCCATCCTTCTTCTTGGGCTTTTTGCTTTTGATCATCTGTTAGTCCTCCCATCGTGTCTGTATATCCGGGTCGCTCCGGATCTCTATACACTCTGAACACCAGTGGAATTTGCACTGTGTCTATTGGAGGGTCATAAGTTTGCCCATACTCTGGATCATGGGACCAACTTTGATGTATAGCTTTATGCAACAAAGACGGCTTCCGCTCACCACCTCCTGCAGCTTGGTTACTTCCTCCTGCTCTAGTTGTTTCCAACATCAAATAGACACTTGGTGCCGTTGTACTCACGTCACCGCTGCCTTGATTCCCTTCAGCTTGATCAAGTGCAACTGTTGCTGCAGGATTAGCCCAACAGGCTTCATCGGTGTGAAAGGTCCTCAGGGGGTCCAAAAACCTTCTCACTTGCCATCCTTCTGCTCTTGCCACATGCAGAATTCTTCCCATATGAGTTTTTGCTTTACACACCAGGCAATACTCGATCGCATGTCCATTCCAAGCATGAGCACACCTGCATATCCACATCGTCTCTACGTATCTCCCACTGGGTGTAAAAGACCATTCTTGGCAACTGGGCTAGTCGGCATAACCCACATACAAGTGCATCCAAAACCTTCACCGGCTTGTGAAGTATTTGCTTGAACTCATGTTTTGCCCCACTTGGAATTGGGGGTTTTCTAATCCCAGGTCCCGACCATTGGACCGTCAGCGGTACTTCTTCGCGGCAAATCACACAGTGATTCTCAACTTTTTTCCATTGTAATATCTCCTTTTCACAAGATAAAAATCCTTTCTTTGCATGATATAGTTTTCTCAGGGCTCTGCCTGCCCAGAGGTCAGTTTTTGTTCTTCTTAAGGCAACCACCCCATTGACAGTGGCCACTCTGATGAAGGGTGAAAGATATTGGGTGTTTTTGGCCATGTTTAGCTCCTGGTTTCATCTAGTTAGGAGTTGGCTTCAGCTGCTCTACTCCTTGGATTCCCTTCTTCTTCAATTCTACTGTGTTGCTGTCCAGTATCTTCACTACTGTATCTGTGGTCTCATACTTAGGTTTAACAGCAGTGTTGGTTAGGTGATCTCGAGCTCTCACCCACACCTTCTGCCCAACCTTAAATGGGATCTTTGGTTCTGGCTCGCCGTCCCTTTTAGTCTGACTCCGCCCCACTTCCGGTGTCGAAAATGGGCGTTGGTTCAGTTCTTGCAAAGGGGTGGGCCTGCCGGCACGATGGCGGTCATTCAGGGCCTGTCCAATTTCCAGGGCCTTAGTACTCCATTCCCTCGTGTTAGCATTCTTCCCAATCCAGTTTTTCACCAGTCCAATAGCCCTTTCCACGACTCCGTTTGCTTGAGGGGTGTATGGGAGCGAGTAAATTCTCATTACTCCATTTTCCTGGCACCACTGGTCGACCTGAGCATTACGGAAATGTGTCCCCATTGTCCGTTCTCAGCTCCCTAGGTATCCCCAGATTTGAGCACACTTGATCCAACATGCTGATCACACTGTTGCTGTTGGCTTTTCTCACAGGCTTAACAGTCACATAGCCCGACATAGAGTCCACAAGCACCAACAGATACCTTTCTCCTTTCTTACCGGTCACCCCCATGGGCCCGGCAACATCCATGCATACTGATCCCCAGGGAACAGTACTCTTTATGGTGAAACCATCCACCCTTTGTCCTCGTCGTCCTGCATTGTATCGACCACATACTTCACAGTCTTTGAGGACTCAAAATGAGTCAACACCCCCGAGTCACACTAACTGTCAGAATGCTCGTAGCACGGGCCGTGGCGGAGGATTAGCAGCAATCTTCCATTCCAGCTTATTAATTAATCAAAAACCTAGACAGAGCTTTAATTCATTTGAAAGCTTGTCTCTTAGTCTTGTCCATCCAAATTGGAAGTCCCAAAAACCAGTTTTATTTGTTATTATCTATCGTCCACCTGGTCGTTACTGTGAGTTTCTCTGTGAATTTTCAGACCTTTTGTCTGACTTAGTGCTTAGCTCAGATAAGACAATTATAGTGGGCGATTTTAATATCCACACAGATGCTGAGAATGACAGCCTCAGCACTGCATTTGGTCTATTATTGGACTCTATCGGCTTTGCTCAAAAAGTAAATGAGTCCACCCACCACTTTAATCATATCTTAGATCTTGTTCTGACTTATGGTATGGGAATAGAAGATTTAACAGTATTCCCTGAAAACTCCCTTCTGTCTGATCATTTTTTAATAACATTTACATTTACCCTGATGGACTACCCTGCAGTGGGGAATAAGTTTCATTACACTAGAAGTCTTTCAGAAAGCGCTGTAACTAGGTTTAAGGATATGATTCCTTCGTTATGTTCTCTAATGTCATATACCAACACAGAGCAGAGTAGCTACCTAAACTCTGTAAGGGAATTAGAGTATCTCGTCAATAGTTTTACATCCTCTTTGAAGACAACTTTGGATGCTGTAGCTCCTCTGAAAAAGAGAGCTTTAAATCAGAAGTGTCTGACTCCGTGGTATAACTCACAAACTCGTAGCTTAAAGCAGATAACCCGTAAGTTGGAGAGGAAATGGCGTCTCACTAACTTAGAAGATCTTCACTTAGCCTGGAAAAAGAGTTTGTTGCTCTATAAAAAAGCCCTCCGTAAAGCTAGGACATCTTTCTACTCATCACTAATTGAAGAAAATAAGAATAACCTCAGGTTTCTTTTCAGCACTGTAGCTAGGCTGACAAAGAGTCAGAGCTCTATTGAGCTGAGTATTCCATTAACTTTAACTAGTAATGACTTCATGACTTTCTTTGCTAACAAAATTTTGACTATTAGAGAAAAAATTACTCATAACCATCCCAAAGATGTATCGTTATCTTTGGCTGCTTTCAGTGATGCCGGTATTTGGTTAGACTCTTTCTCTCCGGTTGTTCTGTCTGAGTTATTTTCATTAGTTACTTCATCCAAACCATCAACATGTCTATTAGACCCCATTCCTGCCAGGCTGCTCAAGGAAGTCCTACCATTATTTAATGCTTCAATCTTAAATATGATCAATCTATCTTTGTTAGTTGGTTATGTACCACAGGCCTTTAAGGTGGCAGTAATTAAACCATTACTTAAAAAGCCATCACTTGATCCAGCTATCTTAGCTAATTATAGGCCAATTTCCAACCTTCCTTTTCTCTCGAAGATTCTTGAGAGGGTAGTTGTAAAACAGTTAACTGATCACCTGCAGAGGAATGGTCTATTTGAAGAGTTTCAGTCAGGTTTTAGAATTCATCATAGTACAGAAACAGCATTAGTGAAGGTTACAAATGATCTTCTTATGGCTTCGGACAGTGGACTTATCTCTGTGCTTGTTCTGTTGGACCTCAGTGCTGCTTTTGATACTGTTGACCATAAAATTTTATTACAGAGATTAGAGCATGTCATAGGTATTAAAGGCACTGCGCTGCGGTGGTTTGAATCATATTTGTCTAATAGATTACAGTTTGTTCATGTAAATGGGGAATCTTCTTCACAGACTAAAGTTAATTATGGAGTTCCACAAGGTTCTGTGCTAGGACCAATTTTATTCACTTTATACATGCTTCCCTTAGGCAGTATTATTAGACGGTATTGCTTAAATTTTCATTGTTACGCAGATGATACCCAGCTTTATCTATCCATGAAGCCTGAGGATACACACCAATTAGCTAAACTGCAGGATTGTCTTACAGACATAAAGACATGGATGACCTCTAATTTCCTGCTTTTAAACTCAGATAAAACTGAAGTTATTGTACTTGGCCCCACAAATCTTAGAAGCATGGTGTCTAACCAGATCGTTACTCTGGATGGCATTTCCCTGATCTCTAGTAATACTGTGAGAAATCTTGGAGTCATTTTTGATCAGGATATGTCATTCAAAGCGCATATTAAACAAATATGTAGGACTGCCTTTTTGCATTTACGCAATATCTCTAAAATCAGAAAGGTCTTGTCTCAGAGTGATGCTGAAAAACTAATTCATGCATTTATTTCCTCTAGGCTGGACTATTGTAATTCATTATTATCAGGTTGTCCTAAAAGTTCCCTAAAAAGCCTTCAGTTGGTTCAGAATGCTGCAGCTAGAGTACTGACGGGGACTAGCAGGAGAGAGCATATCTCACCCGTGTTGGCCTCTCTTCATTGGCTTCCTGTTAATTCTAGAATAGAATTTAAAATTCTTCTTCTTACTTATAAGGTTTTGAATAATCAGGTCCCATCTTATCTTAGGGACCTCGTAGTACCATATCACCCCAATAGAGCGCTTCGCTCTCAGACTGCAGGCTTACTTGTAGTTCCTAGGGTTTGTAAGAGTAGAATGGGAGGCAGAGCCTTCAGCTTTCAGGCTCCTCTCCTGTGGAACCAGCTCCCAATTCAGATCAGGGAGACAGATACCCTCTCTACTTTTAAGATTAGGCTTAAAACTTTCCTTTTCGCTAAGGCTTATAGTTAGGGCTGGATCGGGTGACCCTGGACCATCCCTTGGTTATGCTGCTTTAGACGTAGATTGTGGGGGGTTCCCATGATGCACTGTTTCTTTCTCTTTTTGCTCCGTATGCATCACTCTGCATTTAATCATTAGTGATCGATCTCTGCCCCCCTTCATGGCATGTCTTTTTCCTGTTTTTTTCCCTCAGCCCCAACCAGTCTCAGCAGAAGACTGCCCCTCCCTGAGCCTGGTTCTGCTGGAGGTTTCTTCCTGTTAAAAGGGAGTTTTTCCTTCCCACTGTTGCCAAGTGCTTGCTCATAGGGGGTCGTTTTGACCGTTGGGGTTTTTCATAATTATTGTATGGCCTTGCC
Source organism: Thalassophryne amazonica (assembly GCF_902500255.1). Taxonomy (NCBI): domain Eukaryota; kingdom Metazoa; phylum Chordata; class Actinopteri; order Batrachoidiformes; family Batrachoididae; genus Thalassophryne; species Thalassophryne amazonica. Next base: position 73,927,249 of record NC_047119.1, on the reverse strand, counting down.
TTACAATATGGAGCGCCTTGGGGCAACTGTTTGTTGTGATTTGGCGCTATATAAGAAAAAAGTTGATTGATTGATTGATTGACTCTGCAGACTTGGTTTCTCGGAATCCAAAGTTGCAGCTTCTCCAGCTCCTTCCATGTGGGAATGGTGCCTGCATGGCCAAGCGCTTCATGTACGGCCAGCACCACCTCTTTCACGGACTCTTTTGGAACTACCCTTCCCTTGGGTGTCTGTTCCCACTTCTCGATCCCGACAACGACGACTTTTCTCAGCTGCACATAGCGGTCCACTTCTTCGTTCCCGCTCCAATGTGCTCCTTCTTTTACATGGGCTTTCTGGTGTACCACATCTAAGTCCATTGTTAGCCTCAACTCGGCTATTTTCCTCCACAAATCCATATGAGCTACAGGCTTCCCCTTAGCTCCCTCGAATCTGTTTTCTTCCCAAATGGATAAGTCCTCTTTCAGGGCTTGTGCGCAGTATGACTGTAACCACTTTAGCCCTTTTTACTCTCCTCTTGGTTAACTCCAAGATTCCTTCCAGTATTGCTGTAACTTCTCCAGCTTGGGCACTCCCTGGCGTTCGACCTTTTTGACGATATTTCTCTTTATCTTGATACTTCAGAATATAGCCCCAATAAGCTATATTGTCTGTACCCTTTTTCGACCCATCGGTGTACATAGTCCAGTCGTATGGCTCCATAGGGAGTTGCCTCTCCTTCGGCAACTTCTTTGTCGCCGACTGTTTTGGCCCAATTTCCAGCTCAGGGTCTAGCAGGATGTCCTCCCACCTTCCCCATCTGGCATTTGTGGCTTTAGTACTCTCAGTAGTTCCTTTTCTTAGGAACCGGTGGACTTGGCTTTGAGTGATAACTTTTATTCCCTGACCTTGCGCAAGTTCTTTTAATGCGCTCCAGTATCTAGCCAGGACTGCCAGTTCTTTTTCTTCCGGTGGATATTTTCTCTCAATCGAAGACAGAGTATAGCTCCACAAAGTTACCATACCCCCTCCTTCGTTGCTCACTTTTATCACAGAATCCTCTTCTTCACAGCTTATTTCGGCTAGCAGACGAGTAGTCAGACTACGCGGCTCCAGCCTAACTGCGTCTTGAATGGCTTTCTTTAGCTTTTCCAAGCAATTCTGATCTGTAGCTGTCCAAATCCATTGCTTTTGCTCTTGTCCATTAGGTTTCTTCTTGAGACGAGCATAAAGGGGCTTTGCGTATCTCTGATAGTGTGGAACGTGATCTCTCACATAGTTACATAATCCCAATATTTTCTGTAGGTCATTCTCAGATTGCGGTGGTTTAATCTGACTCAATTTTTCTCGGTATACTTCTGAGAGTCCCAGGTCTGATGATACCTGGAATCCCAAATAGTTAACCTTGAATTGTCCAAACTGACATTTCCTCAGGTTGAGTTTTAATCCCGCTTCTGAGCTTCTGTATCACCTTTTGCAGCCGCATTAGGTGTTCATTTTCATCATCATCTGCGATAAACACATCATCGATGTAGACTGTTACTCCCAGATCTTTTAATATTTCCATTACTGCTGCTTGGAACACATTTGGTGAATTTCTGTATCCCTGCGGGAGTCGTTGCCACACATAACTTTTCCCTTTATGTGTGAATGCTGTTTTCCCTTGTGTCTGTTTTGCTAATCGCAGGGAAAAGAATCCATTTGCCAGATCAATGCATGATTTGTATCTCTTAATTTGGAGCGTTTTCAGTGCTCCTTTGGGATTTATCAAACTCGCTCTATTGGCTATTGTTCGTCGATTAAGAGCCTTGAAGTTGATTACTGGTCTCCAGCCTCCTCCTGCCGACTCTGGCTTCTTAACTGCTTGGATGGGGCTGTTAGTGATCGGATTCAATTCCACTGGAATGATCCCCAAAGCTTCCAATTCTTTTACTGTTTTATCCATTTCCTCAACTGCTCCAGGGTTCAAGGGATATTGTCGCACTGGTGGATGTACTCCTCCTTCGATGACATCAATGTATTTAGCCCCCAAATCTCCACAGTCATTTTTAAATCGTGCTAGCTTTGGAGATAATTTCCATCAATTTTTCTTTCCCTGCTTGAGAGAAATCACTTTCTCCAATCTTTTCTTCTGTGACAGCTGGTACATCTACTTCTTTGTACCAGCTTACCGGACTCTTTCCAATTGGAGTCATATCCATTCGTACAACTTTTGCCGGTAATTTTTTCGCTCGTCGTTTTATTAGATTTCGAAGCCTTTTGGGGCCGCTGCAATTCTCTCAAATCCTTGACCGTTATCAAATTAAAGGGGCCTTTTATCCAAACTACCCCTTTCCATATTCCAAATGGTCTTTCCTCCGTTGCCGCATTCGCATACTGGATCAGTAGGTATCCCTTGGTCTCGAGGCTTCTGCGGGTCATGGGCACCTCTGCTCCCGTGTCCACCAGGTACGGTTCTCCATCCACATCAGTGTAGATATTGTCCCCCTCCCAGTAGGCATGGTCTAGCGTGACCCGCGCCTCCGAAGCCATTACTTCTTCTGCCCTCACGCTGCCGCTGAGGCTTGGCGTACTTCCTGGAGGGCTTTCCTTTGTTCTGGAGTTAATTTGTCGTACTCCTCTTTAGGGAGATAGCCACCACTATGTGGTGCAGGTGTAGGTCGTGATTGTGGTGGTGGGGGTGGTGGACCTCTCGGCCGAGAGCTCCATTGTCCTGCTGGAGGCCTTTGATTATCCCTTTGTGGTGTTTGAAACGGGTGAGGAGGTGGTGGTTTAGGCACTGAATTTCTTTTCTCCACTCCCCTCGGTTTTTGTCCTGATCTTGTTGTGCTCTCCTTCTTTCTCTTTTCCTCATAGAACTGCTGCTCCAGATCCCAGCTCTTCACCACCACGTCCATTTGTGGGACTGTAGTGCCGTCTATGGGCATTTTCACAAAGGTTATTTCCCCTCTTTTGCTCTTAGTGACCTCTCTCAGTGCCCTGACATAGCGTTGTGGGAAAATCGTCTGTTTTAGCCCATGCCACACTTGAACTAATGTTTGACCTTTATCTAGTCCAGCCTTAGCTCGAGCAATATGGGAATCTTCATCATTGGGATCTTCCAACACTAACCTGGCATAATGGTTTCGTGCTGGTTCACCCCGACTGATGGGTTGACTGGTAACTTGGGCCAGCCACATAGATTTACCCTCTTTGTTGTTAGAAGCTCTGTCAATAAGGGGCCACACTTCTTTCAAATAGTCCTTTAGGTCCTCATTTGGTTCTTTCTCTCTCACCAGCATCTTTAATTTCTTGAATTCCCTGCCGTCTGCTTGAATTTCAGCTTGAATTGCTGGCAGACTTTGCTCTCTAGATCCAGCAGGAAAGTCCTGATTTGGGAGGCTCGCTTGTAATCCTGACGATGGTGGAATTGTTTCTCCTTCATCATCCAGATTTTCTTCATTAATTTCTCTCAACACTTGCCGTGACCAGCGTAAAGCTGCTGTTTTTAGTTTTTTCAACATCACATCATGGGCCACGCCTAAATAGGCGACTCTGAAGTTATTTGTTAACCCTTTACAGGCAGTCAGTGTAGGATAGAAGCGCCACATTAGCATATTAGCCCACTCTCCAACAGTTGCTGTTACCTCGAGAGTTTTCTTTTCATCTTGTCGCTCAATCCACTCTTCTAGGATGTCATACCCAGTTTGCCCAACTTCTGGAGCATAGGTTTGTCGCTTATCTCGGGTCTCCACTGGGTTGACCCTGATATCTCTTGCAATTCTCTCTGATGCTACACGCAAATTATACACCCCAACTCCTTTCTTTCGTCCTCTGTAGCGTCCAGTTCGTAGTTCTGGGTGTGAGACTTCTCTTTCCCCTACCACAGATAGCGGTTCATCCTCTTCTGAGTCTTGTGGATTGATCTCCTCTTCAGACTCTCTTTCCTGGTCGTCATCCATATCAGATTCATGGGAAGGACGTGGGTCTCGTGGTTGAAGCTCCCTGTTTTGTTCCGACTTTCGGGGTGACCCGGATGCTTCGGCATTTCCGACAGGTAGAGGAATGAATATAGGATCCTCTTCTCCATTATCCGGTGGAGGAGCCTGGAAACGCTCTCTCATCCGAGATTGGGAACTTGTGGGGTGTATGATAGTCTGGAGCCCACTTGCAACTCGTTTTAATGTTGGTCGTGGGGTTTTAATCCTTAATTGCTGCACTCCCACAGCATGAACTGATCTTTTCTCACTTGTCGCCATGGGGATGGACTGCATCACTAGCGGGGGACTAGTTGCCACTCCACTAGCTCCAACTGCACCCTTCCTTGGACCTGCTCTACTTGGTCCTAGGTTCACCGCTTCAAGTGCCCTTCTCACTCGATCTTGCTCCTGCTCATTGCTAGTGACCACCACAATTTCTCTCATTGATCCCCATGCTCCTGGGGTACGCATGTGTAGGTTCATGGCTACCATGGCAACCTTTTCTGCCTCTTCCCATGTCATATGTCCACATCGTAATCCGTCCACACATATCACCACCCGCCGATGCTGGCGTTCTTTGGCCAAATCAATAGCTGTTCCCAGAGTTTTCAGCATTTCCTCCATGTATTCGATCAAATTTTCTCTCCCTGGGTAGCTTTCAAAGGGCACATGTATGAGTGCATGATAAGCCATTTGTGGTGTGCTTGTTATCACCATCGATCGTCCGTCCAGATCTCTCCTTTATATTCTTAAGCTCTTCTTGGTATTCTCTGCCTGCCCGCTCCTTGAGCTTTGCTCGGAATTTTCGGTTGGCAATTTTCAGTCTGGGATTTGTGAAGACAATGAGACTATCTCCGTCTATATCCCAAGGACTGCCAAAATAATGAAATGCCTGTCTTCCGTCTTGGGCCACCATTTTTTTGGTTCCTTCAGGCATAGGGTCCAATTCCTCCATGTAGTCAGATTCAGTGTATACATGGTGGGTGTTTGCTTTAGATTTTCTAAAGATCTCCTGCGAACGCCCTTCCTCTTTAATATGGTAACTCGGTCCGGCAACACATTCTTCAGCTTTAAGCTGTCCCAAGCTTCTGGGCCAACATTCCGTCGATTGATGGAATATCGGTCCAGACACTCCCTGAAGGCTTCTTCGTCTTTTATCCTGCTCAACCAGGCGTTCTGTCTGTTTTCTAACTGTTGAGGTTGTTCCTCTCACACTTTCCAGGGGCAATTGTGGCCACTCTGGGTCAAAGCTTGTGTGGAGCTGGTCTGGGCTTTTATATTCTTGACCATTTCCCCCAGGATTAGGACCTCCCGGGGATATCGATTCATCTCCACCTACCTCTGGGTTGTGTTCCTCATCACTTTGTTTGGATTCAGCCTGGGAGTCTATCTTGCCTTCGTCTTCATTATCGAGGATCTGACTTCCACTCATATCTTCCATTATAGGATATTGTTCCTTAAACATTCTTCCTAACCCTTTTAGCCGTTCTGCCGTGGACTTAAACTCAGCATATACGGACGCTGATTTTGCTTTAACATCAACCAGGACCGTCTCTACTTCCAACAACCCAGCTGTCATTTTTACTATGGAGTCATAACTTTTCTCTGGGCTTATTAAGGTGGTGATTTGTCCTCTTTTCCACTCTTCTCTGAGAAGTTTACACCACCATACAAGCCACTCTCTGGTCCCCATCTTGTCCTTTGGGATTGGTGGGCTCTTCAAAACATCCAGGATCTGCCCCTCCTTATGCTTACCTGGATAGTATATCCCTAATGTGTGTATAATTCCTGTCATGTCTTCTTTGAAACGTTCTTCATCAGTTTCCACACTTTGATCTATGACATATTTCTCAACTGTTTCTGCCCAAGTATCATATCCTCGTCCATACAATACCACTCTGTGTGGCCGGAAATCCACTTCTTTTTTCCCTTCATGTTCGGATTCAGGGTTTGCTACGGGTCCTGGCTTTCCTTCAGCCATATTTTCACTGCTTGTTCTTAATACTAAACTTACTGTTTCGTAATGATTGTCCTCTCTTTATTCTCTCGGTTGCTGAGCTTGTCGATTCCACCACTGTCGTCTCCTTTACTTCAGCTATGGTCTTTGTCGTCTCGAGTCGTCTGCCTCTCAAAGCCTCTCTTGGCGCCTTGAGTCAGCGATGAGTGACAGACTACTTGGCTATTCAGCGCTAATTCCAAAGGTTAATTCCAGATCAGCTGCTCCTTTTCCCGCTTCTCCCCTCAGGAACCTCACGGGGTGATGATCCTATTCTCGCTTGTAGATCACCATTTTGCACGGTATACTCTCATACCTGCTTTATTGACGATCCGATCCAGCAGACTCCCTTGCCTGCTTCCCTTCCTCGTCGTTTAATGACGATCCAGCAGGCTATCCCCGTCTGCTTCTCGTCCCCGATTCCAGCTCCCTGGGATAATTACTTCTGTTTCCTTTACTTCGTCCTTCTGGTGGTCGCCTACAAATTTTCACACCTCTGGAGGACAGATATGTTTCAAGCCGTTACTGGACCTATACAAGCCATCAGCCGACACTCTCCACAACACTGTTCTCTTCGGTGATCTATTCAGGGAATTTCCACCTGCCCAATGGCAAAGACTCTCCTTTGGCCAGGATTCTTCCTCGGACCCGACTACACTTTGTCTGGTCCCTGTTCGGGCGCCACGTGTCCGATCCCACTTGTTGGGAAAGTGTAGGTACACAGACCCACAACAGGGGGCGCAAATGAACGGACAATGGAGTAGGTCAAATAACAACACTTTACTGTTGTGAATGTGCACAACAAATACAACAGATTACAACAATAGACAAGAGTCAATTCACAAAGGTGTCGTGTGGGCAGGCTCGAAGATAGGAGACGCCTGTCCAAAGCAGAACCGGAACCACACGATTTCCTCTGCCACCAGACCCCGGGAATACTGGAGCCGCCAAGTCCCGAACTCCCAGGTGGCCACTGCCTCCGTGTGTCGGACCTGGTACTGCTGGCGAGGAACAAAAAGCAATTAAAGGAGGGCGCGTTTGCACCCAGGAATCCGTACGGCAGGAAAGCTACCTCCACCTCTCGTTGGAAAAGTAGTCCACAGTACAACGCACAAAGTCACAAAAGAATACTGTCAAACAGTCAGCTGAGGTACGTTACCTTCCAGGTAGAACGATATCTCGGCAAAGAGGTGGAGATGACGTCTTGCTGATATACCGATGCTGATCAGATGAGTGGTGACAGCTGTCATAGGTGATGAGTGTCAGCTGTCACCCCGGCTGCTCCTGTGAGGCGGCAGCGCCCTCTGGTGCCTGGAGCCCGCACTCCAGGCAGGGTGCCCTCTGGTGGTGGTGGGCCAGCAGTACCTCCTCTTCAGCGGCCCACACAACACCACTACCTAGATACACAACCACACTCATCGGAGGGTGAGCGTGTGCCGTGTATCTAGGTAGTGGGATCGGACAACATGTATATTTTACCTGTGCATCATAAAATATATCAAGTAAAAGAAAAAAAAGCTGCTTTATTAAGTGTTCTTACCGTAGAAACAGATTAATGCGGTTAACGGAGGTGGAGGTGGAGAACGGTGGGAGGGAGGTCTGCGCACACTGTAAACACAAACTAAACTTAAACTGTAGATCCTTAAAAGGATCATACAGACATAACTTTAATTGTAAACTTGCAGGTCTTTGGACCCAGAAACAGATTTATCACGTGATGCGTTACGTCAGAGCTTAACAACCAGATTGCTCTGATTTGATCAACAAAAACAAGCATAACTCAAAGTTCTTGTTCGACATGGTGGCAACTCTTATTCATGGACAACCACCTGTAGTTCACTCTCCTTTTACAGCACAAGATTTCCTGGATTACTTTGGGAAGAAAATAGAAGACATCAGGTTAAACATATCCCAGCATGCCTTAACCCAGCCACTACACCCTGCTATTGAGGTGGGTGCCATTACTGAGGTATTACCTAGATTTCCAGAATTTGATAGTATCTCACTAGGCATGTTGACGAAACTCGTAATGTCAACAAAAAGCACAACCTGTTTATTTGATCCTATACCAACAAAACTGTTTAAGGACCTGTTGCCCACTCTTGGGCCGACTGTGCTGGAAATTATTAATCTTTCTTTAACTTCTGGATCTGTTCCTAAATGTTTCAAATCTGCAGTGATTAAACCATTACTTAAGAAACCTAATCTTGACCCTAGTGTATTGAAAAACTATCGGCCGATATCAGATCTATCATTTTGCTCTAAAATTCTGGGAAAAGTGGTGTCACGGCAGCTCGTAGACTATCTTACTGAGAATAATCTCTTTGAGCCGCTGCAGCCTACTTTTAGAAAATATCATTCCACAGAGACGGCTCTCACTAAAGTGGTGAATGATCTTCTGCTTACAATGGATTCGGACACCACTACGGTTCTGTTGCTGTTAGATCTCAGTGCTGCATTTGATACAGTGGATCATCGAATTCTACTTGATAGGCTGGAGAATCACTTTGGGATTACTGGGAGTGCCCTTGCATGGTTGACATCATACCTGACCAGTCGTTCTCACTGTGTTTTGTACAGTAACACTACCTCTGATCTTAGTGACATGAAATTTGGGGTTCCACAGGGGTCCATCTTAGGCCCCCTGCTTTTCTCCCTTTATATAGCACCCCTTGGGCACATACTGCAGCAGTTACTGGTTAACAGGGTTTTAAAAAGGTATGTCACATGTCATAGAATCCAATTGACGTCAATGATATTTGACCTTGACTTTGCAGACCAAACATTCAACACAGTCAAAACTATTCCATTTATTAGTCATTTTATTTCAACCAATAATTTGCATCACTTTTGACCAAAACTGGAGCAACTTTAACTTTTGACCCCTGTACAAACTGAAACTGACCTTTGTCACCATTCTTGCCGTTTTTACCCCATAACTCCAGAACATTCAGTCAAAGATAGTCCAGACTATACCTTTTTTAATATTTATGTTCAGACAAATAATGTGGTTTAGCTTTCAAAATGATTGGAGCATTTTTAAATTTTGACCCCTGTGTAGTTCTTCATTTGACCCCTACCTGGCCACCTATTTAAAATTCAAGTGGATACTCAGTTTTTTCAAAAGAGCAATGCTTAAGGAGTATTTGTGCCAATTTTTGTGCTTATTTCCAAAAATGAACTGTTACTACAGTTATCTGCTCCACTATGATGCATTGGTGGTGGCCAAGTGGTTAGTCCACTTGGTTTTGGTGCGGCATGTTCCCGGTTCAAACCCCACCACTGCCACATTTCTCCATGTAATGTGGAATTGCATCAGGAAGGGCATCCGGTGTAAAACGTGTGCCAATTATTATGGCAATGACAATAAAGTATTGAAATTCAACATGCAGATGCACCTCAGGTTTGCTGTGGTGACCCTGAGTGCAAACAAGGGAGCAGCCGAGGGACTTACTTATGATCAGCTCAACTATGATTCTGGACTGGATGCCTGCATGGATTCTCACCAATTCTTGTTGTGTTGTGTTCTGTATTGTAATCCTTTTTGGTAGCATGGCCCACGCAGAGGGTCACCACTTTGAGTCTGGTCTGCTTAAGGTTTCTTCGTCAGTACCGTCAGAGAGAGTTTTTCATTCTCACTGTCGCCTGTGTGCTTACTCTAGGGGTTGGTAAGGTTAGACCTTACTTGTGTGAAGTGCTTAGAGGCAGCTTTGTTTTGGTTGCCATATAAACTAAATAAATTAAAATTGAATTGAAATTGAAAACAAACTGCAACCAACCAAATCTGCTTTTTTTTTCTTCTCCCAAAATGAGATGTCCTCTGTTCTTTATGAATTTATGTTGATCTTGACTCGGAGCACAGCTGTTAGTGAGAGTGCAGCTCAGAGGCTATGGAGTTAAATTTGTCTCATTAATACCTAAAAGGAAATGCTTTTGACAAAAACTACAGATTATATTTATTTTTATTTATATCCAGAGATCTAGGATCCAGTGACCATGTACAGATTTTATTTATTTTTATTTACAGTTGTATGTAAAAGTTTGGGCATCCTGGTAATTTTCATGATTTTCCTTTATAAATCATTGGTTGTTTAGATGTGCAATTTCAGCAGACAAACACAGTGATATTTGAGAAGTGAAATGAAGTTTCTAGGCTTTACAGAAAGTGTGCAATAATTCTTTAAACAAAAAGGCAGGTGCATAAATTTGGGCACCCCAACAGAAAAAATCCTCCTCCTGCAGAAATAACAGCCTCTAAATGCTTCCTATAGCTTCTAATGAGAGTCTGGATTCTGGTTGAAGGTATTTTGGACCATTCTTCTTTAAAAAAACATCTCAGGTTTGTTGGTTTCTGAGCATGGAGAGCCCGCTTAAAATCACACCACAGATTTTCAATAATTTTCAGGTCAGCAGACTTAGATGACCATTCCAGAACGTTGTACTTGTTCCTCTTCCTCTTCCTTAGTAGATTTTGAGCAGTGTTTAGAGTCGTTGTCTTGTTGAAAGATCCAGCCCCGGCACAACTTCAGCTTTGTCACTGATTCATGAACATTGTTCTCAAGAATCTGCTGATATTGACTGTAATCCATGTGACCCTCAACTTTAACAAGATTCCCAGTACCTGCACTGGCCACACAGCCCCACAGCATGATGGAACCACCTCCAAATTTTACTGTAGGTAGCAAGTGTTTTTCTTGGAATGCTGTGTTCTTTTTCGGCCATGCATACCACCCCTTGTTATGTCCAAATAACCCAATTTTACTTTCATCACTCCACAGCACCTTATTCCAAAATGAAGCTGGCTTGTCAAATGTGCTTGAGCATAACTCAAGTGACTCTGTTTGTGGCGTGTAAGCAGAAAAGGCTTCCTCTGCATTACACCATCATGCAACATCTCTTTGTGCAAAGTGTGCTGTATAGTTGAACGATTCACAGAGACACTGTCTGCAGCAAGATCATGTTGTATGTCTTTGGGGCAGGTCTGTGGGTTGACTATGACTGTTCTCACCATCCTTCACTTCAGCTTATCTGAGATTTTTCTTGGCCTGCCACTTCAGGCCTTACCTAGTACTGTGTCTGCAGTCTTCCATTTCCTCACTATGTTTCTCACAGTGGAAACTGACAGCTGAAATCTCTGAGATAGCTTTTTGTATCCTTCCCCTAAACCATGATGTTGAACAATCTTTGTTTTCGGGTCATTTGAGAGTTGTTTAGAGGCTGCCATGTTGCCACTCATTAGAAGAGATGCAAAGAGGAGAAACATTTGCAAATGGCCGCCTTAAATACCCTTTCTCATGATTGGATTCACCTGTGTAAGGAGGTCACGGGTCAATGAGCTTACCAAACCAATTTTGTGTTCCAATAATTAGTGCCCAAATTTATGCACCAGCCCAATTTTGTTTAATTATTGCACACTTTCTGTAAATACTAAAATATCAGTGTGCTTGTCTGCTATAACTGAAATTTCTGATGCAGACAGCCAATGATTTATAAAGGAAAAACATGAAAATTATCAAGGGTACCCAAACGTTTGCATACAACTGTAAATAAAAATAAATAAATAAATAAAATCTGTACATGGTCACTGGATCCTTGATCTTTGAACATAAATAAACACATGAATAAAATCTATACATAGTAACTGGATCCTTCATCTCTGGACATGAATACAGTCTGTACATTGTCACTGGATCCTAGATCTCCGGATATAAATAAAATCTGTACATGGTCACTGGATCATTGTTCTCTGGACATAAATAAAAACAAATAAAATCTGCATGGTCACTCGATCCTTGATCTCTGGAGAAAAATTAAAAAGAAATTAAATCTGTATATGGTCACTGGATCCCAGATCTCTGGACATAAATAAAATTTGTACACGGTCAAGGGATCCTATATATCCAGACATAAAAAATCTCCATGGTCACTGGACCCTTGATCTCTGGACATAAATAAAAATAAATAAAATCTTTACATCGTCACTGGGTCCTTGAAATCTGGACAGTCAAATAAATACACCACAAAGACAAGATATTTAATGTTCAAACAGACATGAATATAATGTCTTTTATTGACGGTAGAAAGTATCAAGATAGCGACATTTACAAGAAGGTGGCCGAAAAGTTATGCAAAGCAGGATTTGCACGAACGCCAGACCAAATCAGGCACTGGTGGAAGATGTGCATCGTTGTTTAGATGGGGATATTCCAAATGATACCAATGACCATGTACAGTAGTGTTTAGAATAACAGTAGTACTATGTGACTAAAAAGATTAATCCAGGTTTTGAGTATATTTCTTATTGTTACATGGGAAACAAGGTACCAGTAGATTCTCACAAATCCAACAAGACCAAGCATTCATGATATGCACACTCTTAAGGCTATGAAATTGGGCTATTAGTAAAAAAAAAAAGTAGAAAAGGGGGTGTTCACAATAATAGTAGTGTGGCATTCAGTCAGTGAGTTCATCAGTTTTGTGGAACAAACAGGTGTGAATCAGGTGTCCCCTATTTAAGGATGAAGCCAGCACCTGTTGAACATGCTTTTCTCTTTGAAAGCCTGAGGAAAATGGGACGTTCAAGACATTGTTCAGAAGAACAGCGTAGTTTGATTAAAAAGTTGATTGGAGAGGGAAAAACTTATACACAGGTGCAAAAAATTATAGGCTGTTCATCTACAATGATCTCCAATGCTTTAAAATGGACAAAAAAACAGAGACGCGTGAAAGAAAACGGAAAACAACCATCAAAATGGATAGAAGAATAACCAGAATGGCAAAGGCTCACCCATTGATCAGCTCCAGGATGATCAAAGACAGTCTGGAGTTACCTGTAAGTGCTGTGACAGTTAGAAGACGCCTATGTGAAGATAATTTATTTGCAAGAATCCCCTGCAAAGTACCTCTGTTAAATAAAAGACATGTGCAGAAGAGGTTCCAATTTGCCAAAGAACACATCAACTGGCCTAAAGAGAAATGGAGGAATATTTTGTAGACTGATGAGAGTAAAATTGTTCTTTTTGGGTCCAAGGGCCGCAGACAGTTTCTGAGACGACCCCCAAACTCTGAATTCAAGCCACAGTTCGCAGTGAAGACAGTGAAGCATGGTGGTGCAAGCATCATGATATGGGCATGTTTCTCCTACTATGGTGTTGGGCCTATATATCGCATACCAGGTATCATGGATCAGTTTGGATATGTCAAAATACTTGAAGAGGTCATGTTGCTTTATGCTGAAGAGGACATGCCCTTGAAATGGGTGTTTCAACAAGACATTGACCCCAAGGACACGAGTAAACCAGCAAAATCTTGGTTCCAAACCAACAAAATTAATGCCTCGCAGATGTGAAGAAATCATGAAAAACTGTGGTTATACAATTAAATACTAGTTTAGTGATTCACAGGATTGTTAAAAAAGCAGTTTGAACATAATAGTTTTGAGTTTGTAGCAGCAACAGCAGATGCTACTATTACTGTGAACACCCCCTTTTCTACTTTTTTTTTTTTTTTTACTAATAGCCCAATTTCATAGACTTAAGAATGTGCATATCATGAATGCTTGGTCTTGTTGGATTTGTGAGAATCTACTGAATCTACTGGTACCTTGTTTCCCATGTAACAATAAGAAATATACTCAAAACCTGGATTAATCTTTTTAGTCACAGAGCACTACTATTATTCTGAACACTACTGTATACAGGCGTAACTATGTCTGCTTAAGCATGTAAACGGGTTATTCCCAATGATTCAGAAACCAGAATATTGACCTTATTCCAAATATTAACGGCGTGTGTGTCTGTACGTGTGTGTTTGTGTGTGTGTGTGTGTCTGTACGTGTGTGTTTGTGTGTGTGTGTGTGTGTGTGTGTGTGTCTGTACATGTGTACAATTTTATTAAACCCTCCAAACCGTGACTACCCAGAGTTGGGACCAGGAAGCAGAGAGGTCTTACACACCTCTCTGCAGCTTCTCTCCCCCTGTCATCCCCCCAATACCCCATCCCCGTAGAGATGGTGCCTGTTCCCAGACCACCAACAACCAGTAAAAATCAATTTAAGCATAAAAATTCAAAAAGAAAAAATAATATAGCACTTTCAACTGCACCACAGACTAAAACAGTTAAATGTGGTTTATTAAACATTAGGTCTCTCTCTTCTAAGTCCCTGTTAGTAAATTATATAATCATTGATCAACATATTGATTTATTCTGCCTTACAGAAACCTGGTTACAGCAGGATGAATATGTTAGTTTAAATGAGTCAACACCCCTGAGTCACACTAACTGTCAGAACGCTCGTAGCACGGGCCGAGGAGGAGGATTAGCAGCAATCTTCCACTCCAGCTTATTAATTAATCAAAAACCCAGACAGAGCTTTAATTCATTTGAAAGCTTGACTGTTAGTCTTGTCCATCCAAATTGGAAGTCCCACAACCCAGTTTTATTTGTTATCTATCGTCCACCTGGTCGTTACTGTGAGTTTCTCTGTGAATTTTCAGACCTTTTGTCTGACTTAGTGCTTAGCTCAGATAAGATAATTATAGTGGGCAATTTTAATATCCACACAGATGATGAGAATGACAGCCTCAACACTGCATTTAATTTATTATTAGACTCAATTGGCTTTGCTCAAAATGTAAATGAGTCCACCCACCACTTTAATCATACTTTAGATCTTGTTTTGACTTATGGTATGGAAATTGAAGACTTAATAGTATTCCCTGAAAACCCCCTTCTGTCTGATCATTTCTTAATAACATTTACATTTACTTTAATGGAATACCCAGCAGTGGGGAATAAGTTTCATTACAGTAGAAGTCTTTTGGAAAGCGCTGTAACTAGGTTTAAGGATATGATTCCTTCTTTATGTTCTCCAGTGCCATATACCAACACAGTGCAGAGTAGCTACCTAAACTCTGTGAGTGAGATATATTATCTCGTCAATAGTTTTACATCCTCATTGAGGACAACTTTGGATGCTGTAATCTCCTCTGAAAAAGAGAGCCTTAAATCAGAAGTGCCTGACTCTGTGGTATAACTCACAAACTCGCAGCTTAAAGCAGATAACCCGTAAGTTGGAGAGGAAATGGCTTCTCTCTAATTTAGAAGATCTTCACTTAGCCTGGAAAAAGAGTCTGTTGCTCTATAAAAAAGCCCTCCGTAAAGCTAGGACATCTTACTGCTCATCACTAATTGAAGAAAATAAGAACAACCCCAGGTTTCTTTTCAGCACTGTAGCCAGGCTGACAGAGTCAGAGCTCTATTGAGCCCAGTATTCCTTTAACTTTAACTAGTAATGACTTCATGATTTTCTTTGCTAATAAAATTTTAACTATTAGAGAAAAAATGACTTATGACCATCCCAAAGACATATCGTTATCTTTGGCTGCTTTCAGTAATGCTGGTATTTGGTTAGACTCTTTCTCTCAGATTGTTCCGTCTGAGTTATTTTCATTAGTCACTTCCTCCAAACCATCAACATGTCTGTTAGACCCCATTCCTTCCAGGCTGCTCAAGGAAGCCCTACCATTAATTAATGCTTCAATCTTAAATATTATTAGTTGGCTATGTACCACAGACTTTTAAGGTGGCAGTAATTACACCATTACTTAAAAAGCCATCACTTGACCCAGCTATCTTAGCTAATGATAGGCCAATCTCCAACCTTCCTTTTCTCTCAAAAATTCTTGAAAGGGTAGTTGTAAAACAGCTAACT
>NC_047119.1:73891876-73909003 GCF_902500255.1 Thalassophryne amazonica | reverse complement strand
AAACAAATAGATACAGAAACACAAACATACAGACAAACATAGATGAACAGATACAGACACACAAACAGATAAACAAATAGATACAGACACACAAACATACAGACAGACAGAAAAAAGATACAGATGGACAAAAACAAACAGATGCAGACAGAGAAACACACACAAACAGATACAGACAGAAGATCAGATACAGACACACAAACATACAGACAAACATAGATGAACAGATACAGACACAGCAGTTACAGACGCACAAACAGATACAAACATAGACAGACGATTTGGAAGGTTCTGAAGCCACTTTTGCAAGGTCTGTTAGAAAAGTATCCTACCTTATTTTTTTTCAAAAACCATATGGATTTGAATCATGTGTGATTACTTCAGACATGCTTGAACCCTCGTGGGCATGCGAGAGTTTTTTCACGCCTGTCGGTTACATCATTCGCCTGTGGGCAGTCTTTGAGTGAGGAGTGGCCCACCCTCTCATCAATTTTTTTTCATTGTTTAGGAATGGCTGAGAGACTGCTGCTTTGTTTGATAAAAAATTTTTCAAAAGGCACAACTGAGTGGACACCATTCGATAAATTCAGCTGGTTTTTGGTGAAAATTTTAACGGCTGATGAGAGATTTTGGTCTGGTAGTGTCGCTTTAAGGACTGCCCACGGTGCTTGACAGCGATCTGCGCTCCGAGGCGGCGTCGTCTCGCTGTTTCAAGCTGAAACAGATACAGACACACAAACAGATAAACAAACAGATACAGACACACAAACAGATACAGACACACAAACAGATACAGACACACAAACAGATAAACAAATAGATACAGACACACAAACAGATAAACAAACAGATACAGACACACAAATAGATACAGACACACAAACAGATAAACAAATAGATACAGAGACACAAACAGATACAGACACACAAAAAGATAAATAGATACAGACACAAACAGATAAACAAATAGATACAGAAACACAAACATACAGACAAACATAGATGAACAGATACAGACACACAAATAGATACAGACACACAAACAGATAAACAAATAGATACAGAGACACAAACAGATACAGACACACAAACAGATAAACAAATAGATACAGAGACACAATCAATCAATCAATCAATTTTTTTTATATAGCGCCAAATCACAACAAACAGTTGCCCCAAGGCGCTTTATACTGCAAGGCAAGGCCATACAACAATCATGTAAAACCCCAACGGTCAAAACGACCCCCTGTGAGCAAGCACCTGGCTACAGTGGGAAGGAAAAACTCCCTTTTAACAGGAAGAAACCTCCAGCAGAACCAGGCTCAGGGAGGGGCAGTCTTCTGCTGGGACTGGTTGGGGCTGAGGGAGAGAACCAGGAAAAAGACATGCTGTGGAGGGGAGCAGAGATCGATCACTAATGATTAAATGCAGAGTGGTGCATACAGAGCAAAAAGAGAAAGAAACAGTGCATCATGGGAACCCCCCAGCAGTCTACGTCTATAGTAGCATAACTAAGGGATGGTTCAGGGTCACCTGATCCAGCCCTAACTATAAGCTTTAGCAAAAAGGAAAGTTTTAAGCCTAATCTTAAAAGTAGAGAGGGTGTCTGTCTCCTTGATCTGAATTGGGAGCTGGTTCCACAGGAGAGGAGCCCGAAAGCTGAAGGCTCTGCCTCCCATTCTACTCTTACAAACCCTAGGAACTACAAGTAAGCCTGCAGTCTGAGAGCGAAGCGCTCTATTGGGGTGATATGGTACTACGAGGTCCCTAAGATAAGATGGGACCTGATTATTCAAAACCTTATAAGTAAGAAGAAGAATTTTAAATTCTATTCTAGAATTAACAGGAAGCCAATGAAGAGAGGCCAATATGGGTGAGATATGCTCTCTCCTTCTAGTCCCCGTCAGTACTCTAGCTGCAGCATTTTGAATTAACTGAAGGCTTTTTAGGGAACTTTTAGGACAACCTGATAATAATGAATTACAATAGTCCAGCCTAGAGGAAATAAATGCATGAATTAGTTTTTCAGCATCACTCTGAGACAAGACCTTTCTGATTTTAGAGATATTGCGTAAATGCAAAAAAGCAGTCCTACATATTTGTTTAATATGCGCTTTGAATGACATATCCTGATCAAAAATGACTCCAAGATTTCTCACAGTATTACTAGAGGTCAGGGTAATGCCATCCAGAGTAAGGATCTGGTTAGACACCATGTTTCTAAGATTTGTGGGGCCAAGTACAATAACTTCAGTTTTATCTGAGTTTAAAAGCAGGAAATTAGAGGTCATCCATGTCTTTATGTCTGTAAGACAATCCTGCAGTTTAGCTAATTGGTGTGTGTCCTCTGGCTTCATGGATAGATAAAGCTGGGTATCATCTGCGTAACAATGAAAATTTAAGCAATACCGTCTAATAATACTGCCTAAGGGAAGCATGTATAAAGTGAATAAAATTGGTCCTAGCACAGAACCTTGTGGAACTCCATAATTAACTTTAGTCTGTGAAGAAGATTCCCCATTTACATGAACAAATTGTAATCTATTAGACAAATATGATTCAAACCACCACAGCGCAGTGCCTTTAATACCTATGGCATGCTCTAATCTCTGTAATAAAATTTTATGGTCAACAGTATCAAAAGCAGCACTGAGGTCCAACAGAACAAGCACAGAGACGAGTCCACTGTCCGAGGCCATAAGAAGATAATTTGTAACCTTCACTAATGCTGTTTCTGTACTATGATGAATTCTAAAACCTGACTGAAACTCTTCAAATAGACCATTCCTCTGCAGATGATCAGTTAGCTGTTTTACAACTACCCTTTCAAGAATTTTTGAGAGAAAAGGAAGGTTGGAGATTGGCCTATAATTAGCTAAGATAGCTGGGTCAAGTGATGGCTTTTTAAGTAATGGTTTAATTACTGCCACCTTAAAAGCCTGTGGTACATAGCCAACTAATAAAGATAGATTGATCATATTTAAGATCGAAGCATTAATTAATGGTAGGGCTTCCTTGAGCAGCTTGGTAGGAATGGGGTCTAATAAACATGTTGATGGTTTGGATGAAGTAACTAATGAAAATAACTCAGACAGAACAATCGGAGAGAAAGAGTCTAACCAAATACCGGCATCACTGAAAGCAGCCAAAGATAACGATACGTCAAAACAGATAACAAACAGATACAGACACACAAACAGATAAACAAACAGATAGAGAGACACAAACAGATAAACAAACAGATACAGACACACAAACAGATAAACAAATAGATAGACACACAAACAGATAAACAAATAGATACAGAGACACAAACAGATACAGACACACAAAAAGATAAATAGATACAGACACAAACAGATAAACAAATAGATACAGAGACACAAACATACAGACAAACATAGATGAACAGATACAGACACAAACAGACAAACAAATAGATACAGAGACACAAACATACAGACAAACATAGATGAACAGATACGGACACAAACAGACAAACAAATAGATACAGAGACACAAACATACAGACAAACATAGATGAACAGATACAGACACAAACAGACAAACAAATAGATACAGAGACACAAACATACAGACAAACATAGATGAACAGATACGGACACAAACAGACAAACAAATAGATACAGAGACACAAACATACAGACAAACATAGATGAACAGATACGGACACAAACAGACAAACAAATAGATACAGAGACACAAACATACAGACAAACATAGATGAACAGATACAGACACAAACAGACAAACAAATAGATACAGAGACACAAACATACAGACAAACATAGATGAACAGATACAGACACAAACAGACAAACAAATAGATACAGAGACACAAACATACAGACAAACATAGATGAACAGATACAGACACAAACAGACAAACAAATAGATACAGAGACACAAACAGATAAACAAATAGATACAGAGACACAAACATACAGACAAACATAGATGAACAGATACAGACACACAAACAGATAAACAAACAGATACAGACAGACAAACAAATAGATACAGAGACACGAACAGATACAGACACAAACAGACAAACAAATAGATACAGACACACAAACAGAAACAGATACAGAGACACAAACATACAGACAAACATAGATGAAAAGCTACAGACACACAAACAGATAAACAAATAGATACAGAGACACAAACAGATACAGAGACACAAACATACAGACAAACATAGATGAACAGATACAGACACACAAACAGATAAACAAATAGATACAGACACACAAACAGATAAACAAACAGATACAGACACACAAACAGAAACAGATACAGAGACACAAACATACAGACAAACATAGATGAACAGATACAGACACACAAACAGATAAACAGAGACAGAAACATACACACATAGATGAACAGATAGACACACAAAAGATAAACAAATAGATACAGACACACAAACAGATAAACAAATAGATACAGACACAAACAGATATAGACAAACAAACAGATAAACAAATAGATACAGACACACAAACATAAACAAATAGATACAGACACAAACAGATAAACAAACAGATACAGAGACACAAATAGATAAACAAATAGATACAGAGACACAAACAGATAAACAAACAGATACAGACACACAAACAGATAAACAAATAGATACAGAAACACAAACATACAGACAAACATAGATGAACAGATACAGACACACAAACAAATACAGACACACAAACAGATAAACAAATAGATACAGACACAAACAGATAAACAAATAGATACAGACACACAAATAGATAAACAAATAGATACAGAAACACAAACATACAGACAAACATAGATGAACAGATACAGACACACAAACAGATAAACAAATAGATACAGACACAAACAGATAAACAAATAGATACAGACACACAAATAGATAAACAAATAGATACAGAAACACAAACATACAGACAAACATAGATGAACAGATACAGAGACACAAACAGATAAACAAACAGATACAGACACACAAATAGATAAACAAATAGATACAGAAACACAAACATACAGACAAACATAGATGAACAGATACAGACACACAAATAGATAAACAAATAGATACAGAAACACAAACATACAGACAAACATAGATGAACAGATACAGACACACAAACAAATACAGACACACAAACAGATAAACAAATAGATACAGACACAAACAGATAAACAAATAGATACAGACACACAAACATACAGACACACAATCAGATACAGACACAAACAGATACAGACACACAAACAGATACAGACACACAAACAGATAAACAAATAGATACAGACACACAAACAGATACAGACACACAAACAGATAAACAAATAGATACAGACACACAAACAGATACAGACAAACATAGATGAACAGATACAGACACACAAACAGACAAACAAATAGATAGAGACACAAACAGATAAACAAATAGATACAGAGAGACAAACATACAAACATAGATGAACAGATACAGACACACAAACAGATAAACAAATAGATACAGAGACGCAAACAGATAAACAAACAGATACAGAGACACAAACAGATAAATAAACAGATACAGACACACAAACAGATAAACAAATAGATACAGAAACACAAACATACAGACAAACATAGATGAACAGATACAGACACACAAACAGATAAACAAATAGATACAGAGACGCAAACAGATAAACAAACAGATACAGAGACACAAACAGATAAACAAATAGATACAGACACACAAACAGATAAACAAATAGATACAGAGACACAAACAGATACAGACACACAAACAGATAAACAAATAGATACAGACACACAAACATACAGACAGACATAGATGAACAGATACAGACACACAAACAGATAAACAAATAGATACAGACACACAAACATAAATGAACAGATACAGACACACAAACAGATAAACAAATAGATACAGACACACAAACATACAGACAAACATAGATGAACAGATACAGACACACAAACAGATAAACAAATAGATACAGACACACAAACATACAGACAGACATAAAAAAGATACAGATGGACAAAAACAAACAGATGCAGACAGAGAAACACACACAAACAGATACAGACAGAAGATCAGATACAGACACACAAACATACAGACAGACAACATAGATGAACAGATATAGACACAGCAGTTACAGACGCACAAACAGATACAAACACAAACATAGACAGACGATTTGGAAGGTTCTGAAGCCACTTTTGCAAGGTCTGTTAGAAAAGTATCCTACCTTATTTTTTTTCAAAAACCATATGGATTTGAATCATGTGTGATTACTTCAGACATGCTTGAACCCTTGTGGGCATGCGAGAGTTTTTTCACGCCTGTCGGTTACGTCATTCGCCTGTGGGCAGTCTTTGAGTGAGGAGTGGCCCACCCTCTCATCAATTTTTTTTCATTGTTTAGGAATGGCTGAGAGACTGCTGCTTTGTTTGATAAAAATTTTTTCAAAAGGCACAACTGAGTGGACACCATTCGATAAATTCAGCTGGTTTTTGATGAAAATTTTAACGGCTGATGAGAGATTTTGGTCTGGTAGTGTCGCTTTAAGGACTGCCCACGGTGCTTGACAGCGATCTGCGCTCCGAGGCGTCGTCGTCTCGCTGTTTCAAGCTGAAAACTTCCACATTTCAGGCTCTGTTCACCCAGGTCGTCGTCAGAGAACAGAGAAGTTTCAGAAGACGTCAGCATGAGGAGTTTATGCGGACATTCCACTGTTAAAGGAGATTTTGTAATGAAAGAACGTGCGGGCAGAGTCACATGTTGGGCCGGACCCGACCGCGGGGGGTCGCGACAGGAAAAACACCTCCATTGGAAACCTTAACGGGCAAGTTGGAACATGCCCAGCTGTTAAACAATTTCTCAGATACTCACTTGTTGAAAGCCATCAAAAGCCGCCTGAATTTTACAAATGGTTTTCAACACGGAGGTGTTTTTCCTGTCGCGGCGCAAACGGATTTGCGGCGTTGTCACGGAACCGACTTGGCGAATTTGTCCGCACGTTCTTTCATTACAAAATCTCCTATAACAGTGAAATGTCCGCATAAACTCCTCATGCTGACTTCTTCTGAAACTTCTCTGTTCTCTGACGACGTCCTGGGTGAACAGAGCCTTAAATTAGGATGTTTTCAGCTCGAAACAGCCAGACGGACGCCACCTCTGACCGCGCCGCGCCGATCCGTTTTGTTAGCTGTCCTTAAAGCGAAAGAAACTCCACAACCTCTCATCAGCCGATAAACTTTTCACC
This sequence comes from Thalassophryne amazonica, assembly GCF_902500255.1. Lineage (NCBI taxonomy): Eukaryota > Metazoa > Chordata > Actinopteri > Batrachoidiformes > Batrachoididae > Thalassophryne > Thalassophryne amazonica. The sequence continues at coordinate 73,901,692 of NC_047119.1, read as the reverse complement.
GAAAACCAGCAGAATTTCTCGAATAGTGTCCACTCGGATATCCCTCACAGGTCCTGAAAAATTTTGATAAAGCAACGCGCACCATCTCCAGCAGCGTCTCAGACAAAGGATTTCAGCCGAGAGGGCTGGACCAGTGCTCACTCAAAGCCTGCCCACAGGCGAATGACGTCACCAACACGCGTGAAAAAACTCACGCATGCGCACGAGGGTTCAAGCATGTCTGGTGTAATCGCACGTGATTCAAATCCATATAGTTTTTTTTTTGTTTTTTTTTTAATAAAACTGTCGGTTTCTTTTCTAATAGACCTCGTATATGAAAAACACTGCATTTTCATTTATGGCCACAACATGGCCCCATCTACACATGTGACAAGCTTCTCCTGTATACTGACTGTGGCACAGCGATTCACACTCCGGAGCAGAAGGTGGCAGTAACACACCTTTAAGCTGGATGTCAAACACCATACAAGAAGAAGACCTACCTGAGAGAAGTTCTGTGTTTGCGACAAGTAAATTTAATAAACCCTGATCACAAAATAAAAGACCATACTCTTTCATACTACTTGAACTCCATTCGTTTGGACTGTGTGAGACAACAAGAACAGCAAGGCAGCTCAGCTAGGCAAAGGTAAGTGTATGTAGTTTTGTAGTGCATTCTTAGTTTAAGTTTGGACCTTCGAGAACACTTTCCTACCATTCACGTTCATCAGCATTTACACCTACATGTTTCCAAAGTTTACCCTGTTGTTTCCTGATCGATCATTGATGCATTTCCTGATTTTAGCATGTCACTTCTGATCAGTCATCAATGCATTTCCTGAGTTTAGCATGTTGCTTCCTGTTCAGGCGTTAGTGTTTTTCAAGAGTATAACGTGTCGTTTGCTCATCAGTCACCGACATGTTTCCATGCTCCAAAACCTGGATGTACCTTTCAGCATTGATGGTGCCATCATAGATGTGTAAGTTGTCCATGCCATGGGCACTAACACACCCCCATACCATCACAGTTGCTGGCTTTTGAACTTTGTGCTGGTAACAATCTGGATGGTCTTTTTCCTCTTTTGTCCAGAGGACACGACGTCCATGATTTCCAAAAACAATTTGAAATGTGGACTCATCAGACCACAGCACACTTTTCCACTTTGCATCTGTCCATTTCAAGTGAGCTCAGGCCCAGAGAAGGCGGCGATGTTTCTGGATGTTGTTGACGTTTAGCTTTCACTTTGCATGGTAGAGTTTTAACTTGCACTTGTAGCGACGAACTGTGTTAACTGACAATGGTTTTCTGAAGTGTTCCTGAGCCCACGCGGTAAGATCCTTTACACAATGATGTTGGTTTTTAATGCAGTGTCGCCTGAGGAATCGAAGGTCACAGGCATTCAATGTTGCTTTTCAGCCTTGCCGCTTACGTGTAGAAAGTTCTCCAGATTCTCTGAATCTTCTGATTGTATTATGGACTGTAGATGATGGAATCCCTAAATTCCTTGCATTTGAACATTGAGAAACATTGTTCTTAAACTGTTGGACTATTTTTTCACACAGTTGTTCACTAAGTGGTGATCCTCGCCTCATCTTTGCTTGTGAACGGCTGAGATGTTTGGGGTTGCTCCTTTTATACCCAATCATGACAATCAAAATTTGTGTGAGTGAGTGCAAGGAAAAAATAAAATAAAATAAAATCACAGAGGGGAAGAAAACTAGCTGTGAAATCGCGCCACCTGCTGTCCCTCAGAGAAATGCCATCCGTTACAACGCCATTCCACTCCCGTCCAGCATGTGGCGGTAGTTCTTCCAGACGGCACAAGGTTTGGCACTTTTTGCGTTGTTGCCAGGTCAGCTACTTTAAAGCAAGTTTAGCGGGACTTCTTCGGATTTTTTTTCAATAGTTATTTTGGTTTTTAATAATCATGTAACTTTATTTTTTTAATATAACTGTTATTTTAGCTTCTTTTGGATAGTTATGTCACTTTCTTATTTTCAGATATCGCCGTTTACAGAGATTTCCTGTGAGTTCATGAAAATTCAGTGAGGTATGTCTTCTATAATACATTCCAATTCTAAGTGTGTACTAAAGTATATCTAAAAGAAGAGGAGTAGAGACACTTCGGTGTCTGGTCTTGAGAACCGGGGATGGTAGGTTGAAAAGCTTTTTTATTCCATGGGAACTCTCTCCTGATCATTTCAGGATTATTAAAATAATAAAATAAAACAACTGAAAGTGGTGAATTTTGAGGGATTTTGGAAAATACTGCACAAAATTAGATGATGTTTGGCTTCTTTTGGGGGGCACAGTTTTTGACTTTATTTTAATTTTATTTATTTATTTACTGGTGCTGTTTGTTTATGTAGCAGGATGACGGTTCTGGGTCCTGAACCGTCATCCTGCTACATTTATTTATTTTATAGCTTTCTGCTTGGCCCTGAGGTTAATAAATTAATTTTCATTTATTGAATTTGAATTGATAAATGAACTTTAATTTATGGACCGGTTCGCGACGCGGGCTGCGTGTTTGTCCGCGGAGACCTGGCAACCCGCGGCCTGCCTCGCTCTTTCCTCTTCCGCCGCCTCGCAGGTAGCAGCTCCGCCGCTCAAGCTCACACTAAACCACCCGAATCTTACCTCTATCTTTCACATCCTGCTTTTAATGTTGCTGCATTTTGTCAGATACTTTAAGACGCGTCGGAGTCGAGTCGATGGTGAAGTATGGCTGCGCAAATCGTACTTTATTGGTGTTGGCGAAGAAGCTGGTTTGGTGACTTGGAGCTCTGGCGCTGCGACACAAACATGGAGAGTTTAACGTTAATTATTCGTCCTTTTGGCAGCTCCCTGTTCGGCTGTTTGGGCGTCAAGTATTTTTTAGATTTTGTTGGTTTGTCGGTGTTTTTGCTAACGGGGCACGCGCACACTCTGTGGGCCGTGACGTCACTGACGTCTTTCTGTTCTATTCCAGAATCCTGAAGATGGTTCGATATTCCTTGGATCCGGAAAACCCCACCAAATGTGAGTTCCGCCACCTGTGTGCTGTTCAGTGATCGAGTGAGAGACGCGAAACTAACGTCATGACATCTTTGTTTCAGCCTGCAAGTCCCGAGGCTCCAACCTCCGGGTCCACTTCAAGGTAAGACCTCAGACCCACCGGGCTCCACCGGTGTCCTGCAGCATGTCCAACTTGGCGAAGCACAGTTTTTATTTGTCTGAAGCGGTCCACTAAACACTGCGATCATCACCAAAGTTCACAATGACATGAATTAAATGTTCTATATTATTTGAAAACCAGTCTTCCTCACCTTTACAAGCGAATGTTATCAATGCAATTTTCCCATTGCATTTTTCACCAAATGTCCTAACTTCTACTCGTCATAGGAATACCGTTTGAAAACGAGTTTGCAGGAGGAGATTTCATCTACGTCATCAATTGGGGAAATTCCCGATTGTCAAAAAAAACACATTTCTCAAAGCGCAAACTGAGCATTACTTTGCAAGCCAGAAGCAGCTGATACGTCCAAAACAGCGGACACCATATTTAGGTCATACGCTGTCAACATAAATTCAGAATTATTTAATAATAAAAGATGGGAAAGCGATCGGAGCGCCACAGCAGCACATCCGAGTCTGACTCTACATCCAAAGCGATTAAAGGGAATAATGTGATTATTAACCATCAAATGACAAAGTAAAACCTCTCAAATCATTCTAAAGTCAGTTTAAAGCAGAAACAATGTGATAATCTGTTAATCGCTGCTAACGCTCTGACGTGACACATGCACAGTTAAGGCAGGGGGCCAATCAGATGGGGGGGCAATCAGACTGCAACACTGAGTTTGAGCTCTGGAGGAGCAGTTCTGAGAACTGTTGAGGTTAACTGTTAAAGTGGTCATCTGTGACAATGTTGGGTTTTACTCTACAGCGTGCCTTGAAGCACGCGGATATACGGCGAATATGTTGCAAAATTTTGTGTACAATATTTTCAATGCATGCCAGCGTATGAATCATACATCCTGCACACGCGTGACATAAGTTATAGGTAAGTTATGTGATTGTCGACACGTTTCTTGTAAGTTACTCATAATGGCCCAGTCACACGGCACTTAACGAAGGGCAAGGAAGCCCAAACGAAACAAGAAATCTGGATTTTCTCGTTGACTTGCGTTGCCATCGTTTACCCTTCTTGTTCCTGCAGCTGGCGCTTCGTCAGGATTTTTAAACTGTTGAAACATTTGACCGAATGCCACAGAAAACCTCAATTTGTCTTATTTTGTTTTGCTGTCATTGACTTTTTTTTCGTTTGCTTAGTTTTTGTAATGTTTGCGTTTAGTTTGACTTTGTTCAATCAGCTGAATGGTTTCACACAGCACAGAAGCATTCTGAGCGCTGCTGCTGCTGTGTTCATGTACCATCGGAAATTACAGGACAAACTCGGCCTGTTCGCTTGAATTTTTTTTTTTTATCTGGGTGGGGTGTCAGCTTCACTGGGCTCAGGCACCTTATATAGGGAAGAATGAATCTTTTGAGAGGATGCAGTTATTTTGCCACAAGCAAGTTCTTTTTTTAAAACAACAAAAAAGTTGTGTAATTTCCGACGGTACTTGAACGCAGTGGCGGCAGAAGCTCCTGCGTGTGCTTATTTTTTTATTAAATATAACAATATAAGTGTAGGAATGACAGTCCACCCCTTCTGTACTTGTGGCAACAGGTAGCTGATTATATAAAGAGCTGTTCTGGAAGGCAGAATTCACGTTGTGGATCAGCTGCAGCTGGTGGAAATAACCGCAGAGAGTCCGTGTGCAGCGTTCAGACAGACTGATCAATTTACTGCTCTGATATATTCAGTCATCTTTACACTTATATTACCCCTTTTGGCAATTTTCTGTTACAAATCAATATATAGCTTAGTAACGTAATATGGTGACCACCTGGTGTGCCACCACGGCACACCAGAGTGTTTTTTTTGAGCAAGGCGTTGCGTTCAGTGTGTCGTCAGACAGTGAGGATTCTGATAATGATGGAGATGATCCCTCTTTTGTTCTGGATGAGGAACCAGAGCAGGTGGGTCCACCAATGTGCACACAGATCTCCACAGCTTCTGTTTGTGGTTTCTCCAGGACTCAGGCGCAGACACACACTGCTCCAGCTGTGGCTCCAGGCACATTTCGTTTAAAGCATTGAAATCAATGCTAGCTTCAGTTTTGTTTTGTTCCTCTTTCGCCCCTTTTGCACTCTTGGTTCATAGGCTATTTGGTGATAAAGCTTGTTCGTCCACCTTTTCTCAAAGAATAGTGACTTTTATGCCGTGTGACTGGGCCATAAGTCGAATTATGTTGATTAATGCTCTCCATTGATTGGCTGAAAGCTGCAGTCTTCATGTGAACAGTTTAGACTTTGTAACACAGCAGTAAACATACCACTGTCCCAGCTTTTTTGAAACGTGTTGCAGACATCCATTTCAAATGAGCAAATATTTGCACAAAAACAATAAAGTTTATCAGTTTGAACATTAAATATCTTGTCTTTGTGGTGTATTCAATTGAATATAGGTTGAAGAGGATTTGCAAATCATTGTATTGTTTTTATTTACGTTTTACACAACGTCCCAACTTCATTGAAATTGGGGTTGTACTATAAAGTACCACACTGTTTGTATTTCTGAATGATTGATGTAAATGAAGTCTAAAACAGTCACTGATTTGGAAATGTTCATGTTTTCATCCCCTGACGTTTCTTGGAAAATGCGGCAGGCCTTAAATTTAGGAAATTACGTATGATCCGACTAGTTGACTAATCACAAAAATAATCGTTGACTAAATAGTCGTTTGCGGCAGCCCGAGACCCCAGAGAGTTAAGAACCTCCTCCTCTGTACCACTCTGATACAAAGCTGCAACAGGCAAGTGTGGCAACATTCCCAGTTTCTCTAAACACACCCACAGAAGCCTAGAACTCCTTAGTGGCTTCCCTCACCAGTCTCCTTCCAGCATGGTCACTCAGTGTTTGAGGACAGAGTACCAGACTGTATTAAAGATTGATGTCAGACTGACTTTGGAAATGTTCCATGTGTTCATCCTCTGACTTGTCAGAGGTAAAAATGATGATTTAATCCTCATGTTGAGAATAAGTTGCCCCGTCTCAGCTTCATTTGGAATGTCTTACAGTCTTTAAATGCATGCATGAATATGAACAAATGAAGTGATGTTGACCTCAAGAGGAGATGAAACATCTCATCTCAGGATCACTGCAGGTTCTTGTGTGCTTAGTGTTTTCAGACGCCCTCGTCACGTCTGTCAGTCTGTTTTATATGTGCTCATATCCTGCTGCTGCCATCTTTGATTCTGGGGCGCTGATACGTTTGCGCAGTAAAGACACTCGTGCAGCTGATGAACACATGAATGAAGGCAGCGGCAGCTGCAGCACTTGGCGTGGCGCGATCAGGCCATCCTGACTGTTTCTTTGCTAACAGAACACCCGCGAGACGGCCCAGGCCATCAAGGGCATGCACATCCGCAAGGCCAACAAGTACCTCAGAGACGTCATCGTCAAACACCAGTGTGTCCCTTTCCGTCGCTACAACGGTGGGGTTGGACGATGTGCCCAGGTGAGTCGCGCTGATTGTTTGTCTGTAGAGTTTCTTGAAACTCCTGCCATGCTCTCGGCCCAGTGATGGCCACCTCTGATGTATTTTGAAGGTGATGTAATGGCTCTGAATCCCACTATCCAGGACAAGTTTCAGTCAGTTTTTGTTCACGGTCGGTTGGATTTAAGTTTTCCTGGTGAACTAGGAAAACTTAAAAAATGTAATTTCTTTCCCTGAGACACTACTCCGATTCGCGTCTTTGTTGTGGTGGTGGTAGATTTTTATATATATATATATATATATATATAATATTTTTATGTGTGTATGTGGCCTGACGGAGGCCTGCAGGTTGTGCCGCATGATGCAGGACCTCGATGCTGCCTGAAGGTGCTTTCCTGTCTGTCTGTGCAGGCAAAGCAGTTTGGCTGGACTCAGGGACGGTGGCCCAAGAAGAGCGCGGAGTTCCTCCTCCACATGCTGAAAAATGCAGAGAGCAATGCCGAGCTGAAGGTACGTGTTCCAGTTGAGGCCCGGTGTCGCAGACTGATGGGTCTCCTCCGTCTGATCGGCCCCGCCTTCACTGTGTCGTTTCAGAGTGTCAGCAGCGGTTCACTGATTATCGCCACGTTTCTGCTTCAAACTGCCTCCAGTCATCTATCTCAGTGACGGATATCTGAAGCTTTTCTACAACAGTCTTTTCCACATAAATTCAGCATTATTTCATAATAAAAGATGGGGGAAGCGATCAGAGCACCACAGCAGCACACCCGAGTCTGACTCTATTCACCTAAAGAGATCAGAGAGAATAATGTGATTATTAACCATCAGATAACGTAAGACCTCTTACATCATTCAAAAGTCAGTTTGAAGCAGAAACCAGGTGATAATCTGTTAATCGCTGCTGATGCTCTGACATGACGTGTGCGCAGTGAATGCTCAGTCTGCGACTCCGGGTCGGGTCATGAACAGGAAGTGGATTGCAATGATGACCACTTAGGACACCTTTGGATTAACAATGAAAACATACAATGTAACTGAGCAATCAACACAACCACTACGGTCTCCATGGCAACGTCAGAGTGGCATTCTCATTCTCCCGACTGCATGTAGGGAAAAACTGACCCACAATGCATCACTTTGTCTATGTCCATCATCACTTTGTCTATGTCCATGATGGTTCTTGTTTTTGTGTCTGCGGAGTTATAGAAACGGTGTGCACGTTTATCTTCTTTTTTTTTTTTTTTTTTTTGGCTACATTGTGACCACGAAGGCTTTTGAGAGGAAGTGGAGCCAGGTTTGCGATCTTAATGGGGAGGTTGCTAGCTGTTAGCCCATAGGTTAAAGTTCTCTATCACCATGACGGATTTCCATCATTTGGAAAATGTAACCACGCATGTGCACGTGGTGTCATGCCTGTTTTGGGACCAAAATGTGATAACTTTCACTATCAAAGTAGCATCCCATTCTGTGCTAATCAAAGCAGCAGCAATGTCAGTATGGATGGCACCGCGGAGGAAGGGACTGTGTGAATTTTCACTCCTCTCAGCTCTGAGCCATGATCCTTCTCCCTGTCTTCATGGGAACATTGGCAGACCTTCCCCAAGTAGAGCAGAGTGTGGCTTTGCTTTGAACCAATGAAGCAGTGCTTCGATCTTCTGCCTAGTTGGTTCTTTATTTCCCTTTATCTTAATTTTTCCCTGCTAAAACTCTAAAGAGCATATGTCTGAGTAATATTTACCTTTTTTATGTTAAACCGACCTGTTATGGTCTTCTGAAACAGTTGATAGATGTATTTTGTAACTTTAAAACGGGGCCGATGCTAATGCGTTAGCATGTCTATGGCGTTTTCAGTGTTAAAGTTAGCATTAAGCTGTTCGCATCTCAGCACATTTGTGTGCATTTTTCTGTATAATAAATAATGGCTCGTTTGTCGTAAAAGTCAAATGTATTAAAAATTGTAACATTTATTTTTATTAATATATTATTAGCAACAACAACTAATAGTAATAACTAATAATGCTACAATACAACATTAGAGAAACAGGCAAAAAGAACCTTAAAAAACAACTAACAATGAACATAACTATAGAAATAACTTTCCTGTGAACACTGAGTGACTCTTAAATCTCCATGTCATCCCTGTTTTATTAAATGTTAATGACAATTTGTTTCGGTCAAACCATATCTAAGCTGTGTTTTTACACAAGAAAAAAATGCAGTAAACTGCACATTTGTGCCTTTTTTCATGAAAATGTTTTTAAAGATCACATATTACATTTTAGTCAGGCCTTTAAAATACTTTTGTGGACTCCTGCTGTAATATGTTGTCAGTGGTTGATAGTTGCTGTAGGCATCTAAAAAAATGCTCATAATCGGGTGAAACCTGATGGAAATCTCTTTGTGGTGTGTCGGTGATGTACCATATTTTCCAGACTAAGTCGCACTGGAGTATAAGTAGCACCAGCCACTTTATCCATTATAAAGAAAAATAAACCATAAATAAGTCGCATGGACATACAGGTATGTTAACATGAAAAGTTCAGATGATAATATTGTGACAGCTACCATTTTCGGATGCATATTTCACCTGTCGTAACTTGTACTCTGCAGAGTATTTTCTTTTTGGTGGCATTTTTTCGGGCCTTCTCCGTTGTCTTATCAGTAATGTTGAAATTTTTATTTTTCTATGGTAGTCAGAAGTCGCAGTAACAGTCACACAAGCCTTGAGCGCCCTCTCGTGAGCTGCATTTTACCTACGGATATGTTTGTATTTTGCGGACTACATTGTGAGCCGAACCATAACCCGCACCATCGCTGAACGGTTCTTTTCTAACATATTACCCGCTGTGGACCATAGTACATGCCAGGTGTCAGCTGCTGATGTTTGTGCAGCACCTACCTGCGCAGTTCATGACCTCCCCGTGGTGTCGACGCCAGCTCCTTCCAAGTGCAGACGCTAATCCTCCGCCGCCGCTCACCCAGTGCTCCTACGCAGCTCTCAGCGTCAACGTAAACACTCTGCTCACACTGATATCCAACGGTTCAAGCTGTTTTGTTAGCCCTCCCGGAATAACAGCAAGCACCGTGCTCATCTGCTTCACAATTATTGTCTAGGTGAGGTGAGGAATACGCGTCCAATGTTCTGTTCTCTGATTAGTTATCGTGACCAGCGTGACCTATAGAGCAGCCACCATACAACAGTGCCCATGATGCATTGCATTTCCGTTTCTAGTGGCCATTTTAAAACAT